>NC_037092.1:66472822-66682822 GCF_002994745.2 Rosa chinensis
ATAATGGGTTATAAACTACAAAGGCTCTAGTTAAAATGAGGGTTAGCTTAAGGATTAAAATGACGGAGGGTATAGAATGGAACAACTTTAGGTAGGGCTGGGCACCCAAAACCGAAGTCTCGGTACCGTTCCGAAACCGTCCCGAAATCTGCCGGTACGGGGCGGGACCAAAATCTGAAATTTACTATTTGGGCCCGTCCCGTTCCGTTTCGTGGGAAACGGGCCCGGTACCGGTACTAGCCTAGTCGAAACCGATTGATCCAGTCCCCGTCCCATTTTAATTAATTAAATTAAATCTTTAATTTTTTATATTACTTGATTGGTTTTGATTGGGTAGTTTAGTCAAATATGTGGAAACACAGAGGAATGACCACACCTGATCAAAACATTTTGACCTAAACGGCCCTAAGCCGCTAAACGAAGACATCGATCGATCCCCAATTCACTAACTCTCTTCTCTACTCTCCACTCTCCAGTCTCCACTCTCCAGTTCTTCTTCTATTCTTCATCTAAATCTCCGATCCCCAATTTCTTTCCAACTTCCATTCACAAAGCAAGCATGATGAGCCTCAACCTTACTTTATTGTGAGGATTTGATTTTCAGCTTAAGCTTGTTCAAGAACCATCCAAGACTCTAACTTCTTAGTAAGTAGCCTCAACCTTACTTTGGGTTTGCTGGAAATTGAAATTCACAAAAAAAGATCGGAAATTTCCTGTTCTTAATCATCTGTTTCTGTCGAATTTTATTTTGAATCATATGGTAGGAGCCGAAGGAGGAGCATGTCACTCTTGGACAGTTGGACCTGCTGTTCGTGATGGAGAGCATGTTTTTGGTGTTGCTCACATATTTGCCTCATTACTGCAATCTGTCATAATCTGCAATTCGCATTACTGCACTTGTTTCCTATCATAAATTCATAATCTGCATTACTACAGTATGAATTCATAATCTGCATTACTACAGTATGAATTCATAATCTGCAATCTGTCATAATCTGCAATTTGCAATTTGCAGTTTTGCACTTTGCAGTTTTGGCTGTTTTGCTCATATTGTCCATCTTCACTAGTTCATTTCTTCTTTTCAAGAATTCTTCAATTCATTTTAATATTTTACATTGTTTGATTTGGTTTAAGGCAAAATTGATTGTGTAGATTTATAAGTTGCAGTGCTAAGAGGACAGCTGCATCCTAGAATGATTGAAATCTGGAAATTTTGGATGGCTATTAAAGTACTCAAGTGTGGGAAAAAAAGAAAAGGAATCGGGTATCCCGAATTGGGCCCGGGCTCGACCTGATCCCAATCAGTTTCGGTACCTTCGGTACCAACTTTGAAAAAACATTGTCCCGTCCCGTCCCAAATAAAATTTTCGGTACCGGACTCGTTATCAGTCAATAACCGGCCCGTGCCCAGCCCTAACTTTAGGTATGTCATGTCATCTCATATTAATCATAAATTTGTATTGCAAATTTGTGTTTATTCTAATAATTTAAAACCCGTTTGGATGTTTCAAGCCCAATGGGTTAGGTTCGTTTGTTTGTTGTTGCTGGGCCGTGATCCCATTCAACCCCCAATTCTCTCTTATCTGTTACGTTTCCGTGGGAAGAAATGACCCTAAAGGCCTATACCCTACGGCAATTCTTTGAGTTCATCAAAACTTTATCCTAAACCCTAAAGCTTCACACTTTACCCATTTCCTTGTTCATCATATAAATCGAGCCCTCAGCTCCGTTAGGGGCTTACCATCACTGAAGAAGAAGACGACGGCGACTGGGTCGCGCCAGAATGTCAAGGTCAGACTCTCTCTCTCGCTCCCTAAAGTCTATTTCGCCATCACTGGATTGGAATCGTTGTCTTATTGCTGTTATTATTCGTCTCGCATGATAGAGAATCACATATGGTTTTTAGAAATGTTGCGTAGTTACAATTGTTTAGGGTTTTACTAGTTTGAGAAAAAATTGCATATACCCAAGAAGAAGGAAGTTGCTAATTGATTTAATTTTGAATCCAATGAAATTAAAACAAGAACACAACACAAAGATTGTCTGTCTCACTCTGCATGTGTGGAAATTGCAGAAAGAAATTGGAATCTGAAGCAAAGTTTGACACTTTCCCTGAGGAAATCCGTCAGGATATCTTTCTTAGACTACCCATTAAGTCTTTGATCAGGTGCACAGCTGTGCGCAAGGCATGGAGATCAGTCATAAGAAACCCAAGCTTTATTCGCACCCACCTCCACCGGACACACAATTCCAATGAACAGAATGACACTCAACTCTTATTGATCCATGGTTTTGCTAAAAAGGCTTTTAGCTTTGATTACAGTGATAGTGAGGATGACATACAGGAGCTTTACTCTTTGTATTATGATAACCCTGCGTTTGACGAGCACTGCAAGGTTGAAGTTCCAACCATTGAGTTGGCGAATGCATGTTTCCGTGTTGTTGGCACTTGTAATGGGCTGGTTTGCCTTGCAGATGATTTAGGGTTATATATGAACACCTACATATTATCAAATCCATCTATAAGAAAGTCTGTGGCCCTTCCCGGGCCTAATGTTACATATTGCACTCATGGTGGGCATGTAGCTTCTATTGGGTTTGGTTTTGATGCTATGACCAATGACTACAAGGTTGTGAGGCTTGTCACTCTTTTGGATGAAGATTCACAAGATGCCCTTTGTCGAACTGTAGTTGAAGTATTTTCACTAGCCACAGGCTCTTGGAGCATGCTTCCTGATGTTTCTCCTCGGTTTGAAATGGATGCACGCACTCCCCAGGCTTTAGTTAATGGGGCTCTTCATTGGCACGCAAAGCGGCGGAAAGAAGATGATTTTTACTATTTCATTTTGATATTTGATGTCAGCAGGGGTTTATTTCATGAGACCATGATGCCAGAGAGTTTGAAATGCGATCCGGAATTAACATTGCAGTTGTCTGTTTCTGGAGATGGGAAGTCCATTGCTCTGTTCAGCATGTATTCTAGTCATTTTTGTGCTGATCCTTTTTTTGATATCTGGGTAATGAATGAATATTGCATCCATGAGTCCTGGACCAAATTGATTCGACTCCGTCCACATGGGGCACTACATGAAGTTCTTTTGTTAAGTAGTTTGCTCCCAGAAGCATTATGTTTCAGGAAAAGCAGTGAAGTAGTAGTGTCCAAACAAAGTGATACATTTTCCTGTTCCAGGCATTGTTATTGTCCTGGGTATGAACTATTTTCAATAGACCTTGGAAGCCAACAATTTAAGAGTCTTGGGATTTGTGGATATAGTTATTACACTGTCAATTCTTATGAAGAGAGCCTCGTCTTACTGGACATGGACAATGCAGTTTGCTACTGAGGCAAAGAACAGGTTAGGTGATTTGAATGCTGATTTTCTGTGGGTTTATCAATTTTTCTTTTATTTTTGTATGCGTATGTTGCTAATCCTTCATGACACCATCAGATTTTAGCAACTCCAGCAAAGTTTGATCGGTATGATGATGTACTACCTTTAAGCTAAGTGATATTTATGTGTGCTTAACAAAGTTTGATCTATAACTTTTGCCTTTATTGTTGCGTTGGTTCTGTTAGGACGACTTTGAGGCTTCTGTGTCTAGCCTCTTGGGTGTTCTTTCCAACTGCTGCTGCTGTTTTTTTTTTTTTTTTCCTTTTTGGTTTCTTGTTTTTGCTGATTGTCCTTCTTGCTTATGGTGCCTGAAAACACAATTTTGTTACTAAATCTAACTCAGCGCGGTGAAAGCTTAATTTTGAATACTTATAGTTAAAAGTAATTAAGTAAAAACAAAAAAATATTGTTCATGGATAAGTAGATGTTCGGAAACAAGAAGTTAAAAACAGAGTAGTAAAAAACATTGTTATACTGGTGCTTTTATAAATGCCTGTAATATCTACTTGGTATGACCTTGAACAAGTGGGCTGTGGAACTGTTAGATCTACTGTATTGAATGTTGTATATTGAACAACTGATAGCATAGTTTATTTTCGGGTGCAGAATTGTACAATAGTACATGCAATCTACACTTTTTCCCAAAGTTACCTTTGTTTTGTTTTCATCTGACTTGTAGTGCCGTAACATACCGACTCAAATGCTCTGCGTTGAGTAAAATAGTTGTATTTGGTTGCAGATTTAGAGCAGTAACATCCTCTAATTTGCTGGTGTTCTACAATGACGTGGGACTTCTTATCCGAATTGCTGAGGGACCTTTCATCTGCATGTTATGTGAACTTCAAATTTCATGTAACTTTGGAAGTATCAGTTACAAATTTCAGTTGGTCTTGTAGTTTGAAGTTTATTGTTAACTTCAAATTTGTCGAGACTATGGAAGTATCAGTTACATTTTCATTTGGTCCTGTAGTTTGAGACTGTATATTGTATAATAATTCACTGAATTTCCTCAACAGTTAACTAATTTTCCTGAACAAATTCAGAAATTCTGGTGTTCGCGTGTATGCTTTACTTTTGTCAATTGCCATCTATATAGTCATGCACTTGGTTCTCTAGCTGATTCAAGGAAGCAATTTCCTGAGATATACATGCAAATTCCCAATTAATAGAAAATGTAGTATCAGGACCTCTGTGAACTTCATGAGATTTTGTTTCGCCTGTTACATAACTGAAATATTTCTTTTGGTATCATATGTCTGATATTGATTTCATTTGAGTTTGAGTAATGTTGCTAGTGTTTACCACTTTCAATCAATTGCATATACCCAGAAGAAGAAAGCGAAGAATGTCTCATTATGTGTGTGGTTTTATGGACTTATCAATACTCGGTTACGAATGCTGACAATTTATGACAATGATTTAATTCCTTGGTCATTGAGGGTGCAATCTATGCTTGGGCCAATCATAATTAGTCCAATTCCTATGAGGATAGAAAAACCTTTGTGAGAAGATACTAGTTCTGTTGCCAATATAACTCCGTGTCTAGCTATCAATCCCATCATCTAACATGTATTATTCTCTGCCTATAGACATAGCCTAAAGGATAGCTTAAAGGAGAAGCACTAAGGTCGACCTTGTCTGCTACAGGTTAACATTAGTTCCTCCATTACAGTTTGTGTTCTTACATCGAGTACAACATACTTATTGCAGCAAGGAATTGATTACTCTTTCCCTACGGATATCAGCCTAGATATGTTGTTTACACTACCCATCAAGTCTCTGATCAAATGCACCTCTGTGTGCAAGTCATGGAGATCAATCATAAAAAATCCAAGCTTTAGTCGCACCCACCGCAGCCGTAAACTGAATTCTAACAACCAGAATGGCACTCAACCCTTATTGCTCCATGGTACTTCTGGAAATAGAAGACTACGCTTGGTCCAATACGTTGAGTTCAGTAAAAATGAAATAGAAGAGTCTTACGCTTTGCTTTATGATAACCCTGCTTTGATAAGTACCGCAAGGTTAAAGTCCGACCTTTTGATAAGAAAATAATGTGGTGCAATTCATGTTTCCGAGTGGTTGGAACTTTTAACGCTCTGGTTTGCCTTGCTGATGATTTATACTTCTTAATATCGAATCGGTGACCCTTCCTGAGCCCATTGTTAGATGCGAGACTCATGATGGGTATCCTGCTTCTGTTGAGTTCAGTTTTGATGCTATAACCGGTGAGGCTTGTCACTGTTTTGGATGATCATTCAAGGCTTTTCAAGCGTCGAACTAGAGCTGAGGTCTATTCACTAGCCAAAGGCTCTTGGAGCATGCTTCCTAATCTTGCTCCTCTCTTTGAAATGAACTCATTCACACCCCAGGCTTTTGTTAATGGGGCTCTTCATTGGCAAGCACAACGTTTGAAAGAACGTACATGTTTCATGCTGAAATTTGATGTGGGCGGCGAGCCGGCGAGTCATTTTCTGAGATAATGATGCCAAAAATTTTCAAATGGGACGTGTCATTGACATCACAGTTGTCTGTTTCAGGAGATGGGAAATCCATGTTAGAATAGAGGATAATAAGCAAGGGATGGATACTCAAAAATAATTGTAAGCAGCTATAAATATAATTACGAAATAAGATTGCAAACGTAATTCAATCCTAAAATTTGAATAAATTAAAATCTGCTCAAAATTAAAGAAAGAAATAATGAAATCACTGACTTGATTTGGGATTGATAGAGGCTTGCTTGTAGCAATCTCCTAGACAGAAGTTCGTCCCTACTTCTATCTTGCAAGATACAACTATCAGATTCAAGTCGAAGCACTTTGACTTGAAATGGTGGCAAACTCTACTATGTGTTTCTCTATAGAAAGTAGGAAGGGGAGAGGAGAAGCGTTGTTTTCTGTTCCTTTAATATTCTATATATAGACACCAAATTAACAGTTGCATCTGTTCAAATTCAAAACGTAAATCAACAGTTGTAACTGTTGAATGAACTATTATGATAATTATCCGAATATAATCAACAGAATACAAAAAGAAATTTTTGATTTAGCCCAAGAGCCCCAAGGCCCATCTTTGAAATATAAATAAACATATGCATATATGTATATTTACACATGTATATATGTATATTTATACAATAGGGCTTGCCTCCACCCATTCCAAAAGAACGCTAGCAAAGACATTTTGCTAGAATCATTTCTCAGATGTGGGAGAGTCCCACATGCTCCAACAATCCATTGCTTTGTTCGCATTCTAATTATTTCGATCCTGTTCTTGATATCTGGGAAATCATAGAATATGGCAACAATGACTCCTGGACCAAATTAAAAAGTTTTTGTGAACAGGGGCCACAAATTAGTTCACTTCCAAAAGGCCAAAAGCATTATAGTTTAGGAAAAACGGTGTAGTAGTAATGTCCCAACTAATTGATGAAGTCTGCACTCTGCAGTTCTAGGCGTTCTTCTCGTCCTGTGTATGAACTACTTTCATTAGACCTTGTAAGCCAACAAAGAGTCTTGGGATTTTAGGATGTAGTTATTACACACTCAGTTCTTATGAAGAAAGCCTTGTGCATGTTACTGGACACGGACAATGCAGCTTCCTACTAAGGCAAAGAAGCGGTAAGATGATTTATAATGCGGATTTTTCTCCGGCTTTTTTCATTCTTTTTGTCTTCAAATGTGTATGCTGTTCCTTCTCAAAAAAAACAAAATGTATGCTGTTAGCCTGTTAATGCAAGAATATGTGATCTATGACCATACATCAGATTTTTTTACTTCAACGAAATTTGATCTTACTACCTTTAGCCAAGTGATAAGCTATATCCTTACATTTTGCCTCCTCTGTTAGTTTGGTTTCCGTTCTTACGAACCTTTACACAACCTTTAGGCTTTTTCGGGACGGAAACCACTGTCTTTATGGTTGGATCTGTAAAACTCGGAGGAAGAAGAGGAATAGAGTACTGCGTTCATCTTTTTCTTTATTAAAAGAATATTATTTTCAATAGAATTTTAATGAAAATGGAGGTCTTAACAGTGTTAGCCTTAAAAAACAGAAATTTATGTTCATATTGACCACAAGCAACGAAGGAACGCGATGTACGCGCTTGAGAGAAAAGAAACGAGGTCCTCCCCCTTGTCCCGCGGCGTGCCCCTACGCCGTCGTCGGACAGGCCATTGCCAACTCCGCGTGAGTTGGGTGTGAGGCCGGGTCTCTCGATCACCGTTCTTTGTCCGATCGGTGAGATTACAGTGGATGTCAGTGAGGGAGGGGAAAACTGCAGCTGCTGGCTTCTGGGTCTCTCCTCGATGGCCAACTCGACGGATTCGATCTCAGATTTGGAGGCGATCGGGAGGTGAGGCGTTCGGCGCTGCGTGGCTCGGGGCTACTCGGAGCAGCTTGATCTGGTTAGGATCCTCTGATCCCTATCTGGGTCTTCTCTATGGTGCGATGACTATTGTTTCTCTGCAGGTTCTGGTTCCGATCTGGGATGACAGATCGCTGATGATGGTTTGGCGAAGGCGGCGGGTAGGAATGGCAAAAATCCCCATTGGGTAGGGTACCCATCGGGTATTCGACCCTAACGGGGAGAAATTCGGGGGAAATCGGGTAACGGGGATGAGGATCCCTAATATTCGAATTTTGAAATCGGATACGGGGCAGGGATGATATTTTGATCCCCATCCTCATACCCACCCAATAAGAATTATCTGAATTATATATATATATATATATATATATATTTTGATATTATTTATAAATAAATATTTATGTAAACTTCATCTTTTGTCAATATTTAAATTCTGTTAATAAATATGTTAAAAAAAGAAGAAGATTCTTTTTATAAAAGATCTTTATCAACATATCAATTTTCCTTTATTGAAATAAGAAATTTATTTTATTTTGATGTTTGATTTTAACTTCATATTTTACAATTCATAATTATTTGTATAAATTTTTATATAATAAATTAGTAATATTGTTAACGGGGATTAAGGCGGGTACGGGGACCTAATCCCCAATGGGGACGGGGACGGGGAATCCCCGGTATCTTATTACGGGGATTGGGGCGGGTAAGGGGATGGAGAATGAAGTCGGGTATGGGGATGGTAATTTAATCCCCTTACCCTACCCTCCCCATTGCCATCCCTAGCGGCGGGGCGCCCTCTGCATGGTTCGGCAGATGTAGCTGTAGGGGATTTGGGCCGGCCCGGCTGGCAGATTGTGGGTTTCTCCTTTCTTGAATTGCTGCTAGGGCTTGGGCCCTCTTTTTGGGCCTGGTCTTAGCTAGTTATGTTACTAATGTTTTCTTTTACTGCAGTTATGTATTTAGGTCGCGTCTTTGGCATGAAATAAGAGTCTACACTTGTTGTGTAGAACTTGTAGGGCCTTGTGCCAGAGTATGCACTCAATGTGTCTTATCTGCTCTAGGTTGGCAGCGAGCTTTTGGCATCGTCAAATGGTCGTTACCGCCTAGTGGCAGGATGAAGCTAAGTGTCATCGGATTTATCATCTAGCGGCAACATAGTAGGAAAGTTGTGCTAAAGCGAGTACTTATGCTACGTTGTAATCGGGTTACATATCGAGTTATCTTTTCGTTATGTCACTGCTATGTGAAAGCAAATGGAGTAGCAAGTAGAGCGCTCTTTGCTAGTTGGTGCTTGTTTGAATACAAGTATTTTGTAGAGATTCCTGATATTATTTCGGGACACACTCTAGTCGTTTATTGTAATCAGGGGTTTAGGCTCAATGTCCCCACCTTGTATTCAACAGTTTCATTAATCAAGGCTTGAAGGCAACTCCACCAGCCCTTCTTTCAAAAAAAAAAACAGCATTAGCCTTATGTTACTTAAGAGTACACGTGTCAAGTTATGATGTGAGTGACAGAACAGGGACAGAAAAAGCTGAGACAGATGATTTCCTTCCACTTTAATGGATAAGTTCTATTTGGCTAGGGAGGAGAAAGTGACTGTTCATGAGGCTAAGGATGCAAAATGGGTTGTAGCTGATGGTTAATCTCAATTGCACGCCGAGATTGACAGAGAATGGACATTGGACAAAGTGAATTAGAGGTGTGACTAGATAGAATTGGAGAGCCTGCAAATATTTTGATTTACATGTCTTTGCTTTGATCTGGGTGCGAGATTCATTTCGATTGTTCAAACTGATACCTCTACTCTTTAAACCTAAAGTAGAGGTTTTATTTGGATCTAGATCCATGGCCTTTTGGATTCTGAGAAAAAGGTTTTGCAGGGGAAGAGAATATTTTGATGAAAAATGTTTTTTTTTTTTTTTTTTTCGAAAAGTAAAAAGAAGAGGTTATTGATTTGGATTTTTTTTTCCTTCATTAATGGAGTTGACTCTAGTTATGTGAGATAACACGTGTCAAGACAGTAGTGGGTACGACAGAATGTGACATGTATATTCGGGACAGGTGATATTTTTCCGATTTCCTTCGTGTAGGGTGTTGATGTATAATTAATATTTTTTTGTGTTTTTCTATATGTCGGATTTACACTTTTTTTTTTGGAATGAAATTCAACATTTCTCAATAATAGTCTCAAGCTAGAGCAGTATATTACATACCTTTCCACTGCCTTGAAAAACAGAGGGCATATAAGAAAACGTGTTATATATATCTAGTACCACTCATTAACGAATATCCATGCTCACTTATTCTAAACAGGCCTATCTTACTATGATCGAAACGATTGCATAGTAAATAAGCATAGTACATAAAAAACTTAATAGGAAGGCTAAAGAAAAGCCTTATGAGCCCATACCCTCCACCAGGATCCCATAACCGAAACCCTAGTAGGCCGGAGCCTGCCTGTTTGGTCTAAACTTGGGCCACAATCCACAACGTGACACCCAATCTGTTTTGAGCACCCAAAATGATATAGGCACCCAAAGCTTCCCAGAATTGGGCCGCAAACTTGACCTGGGCCATTCAGCAGATTTGGGCCACCCAATCGAGTTGGGCCTCGAAACTGATCTCGGCACCCAACCCAGAATGAGCATACCCACTCCTGCTCCGATCACTGTCACGGCCTCCACCTTCGCTGCACATACAAGATGCAGGCCATCTCGTCTCCGACCCGGATCCACGACCGAATTCAGATCTCGCAAAACTCTAATCCAACACCGAGAATTAGCAAGACTTTCGTCCACCTTGAGACGCCCTCGACGGAAAGCGAAATGCATCGCTCTTGCAAGTTGGAGCCAGCCCACCACTGCCTTTGAAAGCCAGATCGCTGCCACCTTGTTCCAGGAACAGAAACGATCCTTCGTCTCATCCACCAATCGACAAAAGCCGATCTCCTTCAACCCTGCAGGCCCGCTGTCAGGCTCTTTCAACCGTCCTCTGCGTGGTCGGATCCTACCCGGATAAGCATGGCTGCCCATCACCGCAAGCATGTAATGGAAAGCTGTACTACCCACCGACCCCTCCCAACACTGGGAGATCCCATCACAGCAAGCAATCGCTCGAGCTTTCACCAAGTCGGAGTACAAATCTACAGTCCCCCTTTGTAGTGCACAATACCTTTTATCGGACACAAAGCAGTTGAGTTCTTTGGAGATCGGCGCACGAGCTCTGTCTATATAGGCCGGTTCTCGATGCCATTTGGGCAGCGTACCTTCTTCCCCTCTCTAGGAAAAAAGGCAGAGCCGCTTAGCTGTACGATTGGCGCAAGGAAGCGCCATTGGAAGCCTAGCAAGCGGCGGCTAGGGCAGTGCATTGAGTATACCCAACAAGGATCATAGAAAAGGAACTACGTCTGATTTACACTTAGGCAACCTTTCTTATAAAGTATTGATGTATAATTATAGCATTTTGAAACCATAAATCACATACTTTCATTGGTGCATTTTGAAAGTATGTGATCCATGTATGTTGAACTGTTGAAAGCACATGGTTTAACATCCTCAACTCATAAGCTGATGTATTTCAATGTGAAGTTTATTGTAAACTTCAGTTCTGTTTAAATTGTACGACATTATGGAAGTATGAATTATAGCTAGAATAGAAGAATATAAAATGCTAGAAAGTTTTCATTCACAGTCTATTACATCCGCAATTCCAAAAATAAGGTAATGGTAACCATATATCAGTGCTGATCGAAAAGCTAAGAAGATCAACGATCTCATGTTTCTCTGATCATATATATACCACATACTAACTACATAACTTGAAATTCCACGGCCAATGGGGATTAGAAATTCCTCGGATAGTGATTTCGACTTCAATCATGTAACCATCATTCTTAATTAGGAACCTCGCATTATCTTCCTGTGTAATGAATTCAACAGAACCCAAACCATATCTGATGGATTTGGTGGGTTTGGTGATGAACCAGGAATTATGTTGTGTCAAGGAACGATGGTGTCACGCCCCTGATTTTTACACACATGAAAATCGATATATATAACCCATAATTATATATGCGTGAACGTTCAGTCATCAATACAAATACCTGGAACATCATTCCCCTTAAAACAAGTACATACTGATGCCCTGAACCAATCCAAGTTAATATACACTCGCTCAACAGAGTTATATATTACATAAGCTTACGAATTAAATTTGCCATCACAAAATAAAACGTAAGTACTCCTCAGAGTTCACTATAAAGCGGAAGTCATAACAATGGCAAAGCCAGATCAAATTTGCTTCCTACCAGTTCTGCTACCAACAAGATACCTCAGCTTCAGCCATGATTTCCCTGACCTGCAAGGTTAACCCCTACACCGTTTGAATAGTGCATGCACCGGGTTGTCACACAACAAACCCGGTAAGCTTTTGCAAGCCCGTATGAGTAACTCAAAATAACTCACACCAAATTACGGGATAAAAGCCCGCACAACTCACGCCAACACGAGGAAAACCTTTCGACTTGAGAATAAGGAAAACATACCATGCTTCCCAAAACAATACTCTTTTCCAAAAAGGAAATCACAAAAGCCACACCATGGAAAAATCATATAAATCATTAACCTAACAATTCAAATATGATTAATCGATCCAACCTGGATAAAACACATAAGCACACCAATCAGTCCAACCTGGACGAAACACATCAGCACACCCTCAATCATACCTATCGTTAACCTAACAAATAGAATATGATTCTTAGTCCAACCTAGACAAAATACGTACCCAGGAGTCATAAGTAACCTACTTAGATCCATGAGGTATCATGGCAGACATACTAGCACTCTAGCTTATCGTAACCACTTGCCCGGCTAACTGCGTGATTCCTTATTTCTTGCCTTGGTCACTATCAGCGACCTGTCACCATCTGTGACATATGATCTTCAGACCCCATCAAATCTCGGAATCAACCATTGGTCACCGTCTGCGACCTATCACCATCTGTGACATATGATCTTCAGACCCCATCTGGTCTCAGATCAACCATTAGTCACCATCTGTGACATATAGAATATGATTCACAAGTCCTCCCAGGACATTTAAAAGAAAGAATCCCCGAAACTCTCTTTTAAAAACAAGTACTAATGAGCATCAGATAGCTCCCTACTAACCCCATGATGTACCAACAACAAATCAGTCCAACCTAGACACACAACACATCAACACAGATTCACCACGAAGCCACTAATACATGAATACGTGTGTGTATATATATATATATATCCCATAATATATATATGTACACACATAGTTATTCACTCAGAAATGCTATCAATACATGAAGACATATGTATATATATATATATATATCCCATAATATATATATATATGTACACACATAATCATTCACTCAGAAATGCCACAATACATCTATAGTCACAGTTAATTCCATAACTCCAAGACAATATGGTAACTAGGCTCATAACACAGATAAATCATTGGTCACCATCTGCAACCTATCACCATCTGTGACTCTTGGTTTTCATACCCTGTCTGGTCTTAGAACCAACCGTTGGTCACCATCTGCGACCCATGCTTTTCAGACCCCATCTGGTCTCAAGTCAACGTTAAGTAATTCACACCTGACCTAAAAACGTTATGACCATCTAGTTCCGGCTTTCCCTATCCCTGCTCACCATCTATGACCCTTGGTACAAGGACCAATACATTTAAAATGAGTCACGCTTGACTCCAAAATGTAACCTCAAACTCAATACTTTTCAAACAATAGAAAACATCTTTTCCACAATATTGATTCTATGAAAAGTCTCATTCAACAATAATATGAACCCATCATGCATATTATTCATCACACATCAACCACAAGAATATATATATATATATTTCACGTAAATATATATATATATACGTAGTCATTCGCTCAGGAATGCCTACTAATACCAACTATAGTTTGCAGTTAAATAATTAACGCTAAAACGATAATGGTAATTCTGTTCATTGATGAACCTTGTGAGATTACTCACCTCGAAACTCCCGCTGCGTCTTCAATACAGAACAAGGCAGCCACACCACAAAACAACCGTCCAAGGATACCTCGTCAAGCACCTAATCACATACGGTTTCAACTTAGCAACAATCCACAAACAATTTAAGTCCGAAACCCCCGTTTTGAACTAAAATTCCCAAAGTGACGCCAATCGAGGCGAAACCACATCCGAGACCACCCAATGTCTCCAGAATACTTCTACGATCGATATGCCAAAACCACAAGTCAATCGGAAGCTCGAATCCTCACGGATCGAAACATCGAACGGTCCGAAACCGTAAAAATCACAACATGCTCATACGATCTCCAAAAATTACAAACAATATATCGAAATGCTCGTATAGACGAGTAGATCGAACTCAGGAACAGAAACTATCCCTGAGGTGGCCGGAAACCACCGGAAAACACTACCACAGTGGCGGCACCGCCGCCGGACCAAAGTCGGAATTTGACAAAACTCCCAACACCAAAGTTCTTCATCTCAACCCCAATTTCAACTTTCATAACTACAACAAAGTCCAAATATGAACCAATTGATCGAATTTTACCTTAGAACAAAACAACTCGATTGAAACACTAGAATTTCAATTCCAAAATTCGACCTCCACGAGTTGAATCGATGCAAGCCACCTTGTGGGAAGCATCAACGTCCTCCAAGCTCCAAAAGCCCTCAAGAATCACCGGCAAAGGTGGCCGGAATCTCCGACTCCGATCAAGGCGATTTCATCCCCGAAGCAGCCACTTCCAGTCGATGTAACTCCCTCCACGGCTCGAATCTCTCTTCAATCCTTCCACAGACCTCAAGAGGGGATTGAGGCGAGCAAAACCCACTCTTGAATCAAAGAAAACGGTGGCCGGAGGAGCGAGAACGACGCCGGCGAAGTGGAGGCCGCGCGCGGGCTCGGGAAAGGGCTGGGTTTCTGTTTTTGGAAATCTGGCCTTCTTTGCAATTTCCGGAAAATTTCGTCCTTTTATACCAAAATGGATAGTTTTTCCGAAGCCCATAATTTCTTCATACGAACTCCGATTCTTGCGTTCCGCATGTCCACAAACTCGTATTGACGCGCTCTACGACTTGCGTGAAGGAAGTTTTCGGAGAATCCCAACGTATCAAAAGTCAACTTTGAACCCCCCCTAAAGTCACACTTTACGAATAAAAATTCTTCCGAAACACTTCCGCTCCGTCCACGAGCCACGAAACCGTCTGATACCCATAATTTAAATTCCGGAAAATCCTCGGAAAATAAATACGAATTTCTGGGGCATCACAGATGGTTACTATGAATTTGATCCAAAACGCCTGGAGTAAAATTCCGCAAGTATTTTAGATCCATGAGGAAGCTTATATGGTTGATCCGCAAACAAAAAATGAGAAACATGACTAACCTTGGGATAGAGACACAGTCCCCATCTCTACTGATCTACTATATACGTCAAAATTTAGTGTTACATGCTTCACTAAATTTTAATTGTCATAGATATTCTTTACAATAAAAATAAAAATTTATAACTGTTTTAGGGAATCAGAAATTGAGAGATAATTGCTATGTATTCGCATTGATAATAGGGGCCTCTTTATATAGAGGATTACAATACATAGAATCTCAATCATACAAGGAAAGAAATTCTACATTGATTAGGATTCTAGATCCTTCTAATTAAATCATATTACCACTAGGTCAAGTAACCTAGAGTTTGGGCTAAGCACAAATTAGGTTTTCCTTGAACACTCCTCCTTGTGTTGCCCGAACGCGGTGCTTCTCTCATTGCCTCGTTAAAAACCTTGCCGAGTAACAAAAACCCAATGGGACAAAAATAACCTCAGTCGAAGGGGAAAAAGAGCACAACACACCCTTCACGATTCGAGACGAACATGTAGACATGGGAGTTCAGATAATTTCCGCAAGCCAATTCTTGCCACATGTTTCTCGAACGTGGATTTGGGCAATGACTTAGTAAACAAGTCTTCCGCATTGTCCTCAGATCAAACCTGGTTCACTTTGATCTTGAGGAACTTCTGTTGTTGCTGATTGTAGAAGAATTTGGGCGATATATGCTTGGTGTTGTCGCCTTTGATGTAGCCTTGCTTCATTTGTTCAATGCAAGCAGCATTATCCTCATAAATGCTCGTTGGCTCATCTGTGGTAGACTTCAAACCACAATTGCTTCGAACATGCGTAACTATGGATCAAAGCCATATACATTCACGAACTGCTTCGTGAAAAGCAATAATCTCTGCATGATTCGAAGAGGTAGCGACTAAGGTCTGCTTTGTAGACCTCCAAAATATGGCGGTCTTTCCCATGGTGAAAACATAATCAGTTTGGGAGCGACCTTTGTGTGGGTCGGAGAGGTACCCAGCATCAGCAAAACCTTCCAAAACACTTATATCATTTTGGGTTGAGGAGAGGGAACGCAGTCCACCATGTGTAGCGTCCCTGGCACTTGATGGGTCCGAATCCATCACCTCTCTGTAGGGATAGAACAAGCCCATATCGATCGTACCACTTAGGTATCGAAAGATATCTTTAACACCAGTCCAATGACGTCGTGTAGGCGCAGAGCTATATCTAGCTAGCAAGTTCACAGCGAATGAGATATCCGGTCTAGTGCATTGTGCTAAGTATAATAATGCGCCTATTGCACTTAGGTAGGGCACTTCTGCTTCTAGCACATCTTCATCGTCATCTTTTGGACGGAATGGATCTTTTTTTGGATCAAGACTACGGACGACGATTGGGGTGCTTGAAGGCTTAATCTTGTCAGTGTTGAAACGCCTTAGCATCTTTTGGGTATAAGCTGATTGATAAATCAGGATACCATCTCTACGGTGGTCGAGTTCTAAACAGAGGCAAAACCGTGTTTTCCCAAGATCTTTCAGCTCAAACTTGGATTTCAAGTGTTCAGCGGTTTCCCTTAACTCTTTAAGGGTGCCAATTATGTTCATGTCATCAACATAAACCGCTACTATTGCAAATCCGGAACTTGTCCTTTTTATGAACACACATGGGCATAGTTCATTGTTGACATATCCCTTCCCAATCAAGTAGTCACTTAGACGGTTATACCACATCTGTCCGGATTGTTTCAATCCATATAGTGAGCGTTTCAATCTAATCGCAAACGCGCTCCGTGGTCTAGAGCCACTTGATTTGGGCAACTGAATTCCATCTGGAATCTTCATGTATATCTCTGTATCTAGATCCCCATATAGATACGCAGTAACCACATCCATAAGCTGCATGTTCAGTTTTTCAGAAACTACCAAACTGACAAGGTAGCGAAACGTTATGACGTCCATTACGAGAGAATAGGTCTCCTCGTAGTCGATTCTAAGGCGTTGTGAGAAACCTTGCGCCACAAGGCGAGCTTTGTACCTTACAATCTCGTTTTTCTCATTACGCTTTCTAATGAATACCCATTTGTGACCAACTGGTTTGGTGTTGGGCGGTATTGGCACAACTGGTCCGAATACCTTTCTTTTCGCTAGAGAATCAAGTTCTGCCTGGATCGCATCTTTCCACTTTGGCCAATCGGCTCTACGTTGGCATTCATCAATGGAGCGTGGTTCAATGTCATCGGTCTCAATAATCTCACAAGCCACTGAATACGCGAATACATCATCAATGATGATGGAGTTTCTTTCCCACGTCCCATGTACACTAGTGTAATTAACAAAGATCTCTACGTTCTTAGGGATAGGTTCTGACATTGAGGCGTTCCCCAATGATGTCTCATGGACATAACCATAATCCGGAACATTCTCATAGGATGGATTTTGAGTATCGATGATCAAATGATTTATTTGTGCCTCATTGGCTCTCTTTCTAGGGCGAGTATCCTTCGAACCAATTGGTCTACCGCGCTTCCTTGCGGGACCCGCGGCCATAGATGCCACATCATTGCCATGTTGGGCAATGGCGCCATCCCCTGATGTCACAGGAGTGGCGTGATGTCCAGTATTTGGGACATCGATCCTTGCAGGCACGTTTGCAGCAGGTATGTGTGATCTCGTCACTTTGGCAACATTAGAAAACGCATCAGGCAGAGTGTCTGCTACGTTCTGGAACTCGATTATTCTTCGCACTTCAAGTTCTGACTGTACGGTACGGGGATCGAGATGAGACATAGTGGGGACAGACCACGACAATTCCTGTCGCTCCTGTTGAACATCTGTGTTCTTATCTCCCCCTAACGATGGGAAGACTATCTCATCAAAGTGACAATCCGCAAATCTAGCGGTAAAGAGTTCACCTGTCAAGGGTTCAAGGTAGCGGACGATAGTTGGAGATTCATATCCAACATAAATGCCCATTCGTCGTTGGGGACCCATCTTAGTACGCTGTGGCGGCGTAATAGGCACATAAATGGCACACCCAAAAATGCGTAAGTGCGAGATATTAGGCTGGTACCCAATCACTAGCTGTAACGCAGAGTAAGATTGGGTGGCAGTGGGTCGTAGACGAATTAGCATTGCTGCATGCAATATTGCATATCCCCAAGCAGAAACAGGGAGATTGGTGCGCATAACCAATGTCTGTGCTATCATCTGTAGTCGTTTGATAGCGGCTTCTGCGAGACCGTTTTGGGTATGAACATAGGGAACTGGATGCTCTACACCAATCCCCAGTGACATGCAATAGTCATCGAATGTTTTCGATGTAAACTCCCCAACATTATCAAGTCGAATTGACTTAATAGGATAGTCAGGGTAGTGAGCCCGTAGACGAATAATCTGGGCGAGGAGTTTAGCATAAGCGGCATTTCGAGTGGACAATAGCGCGACATGTGACCAGCGTGTCGACGCATCAACCAATACCATAAAGTATTTAAAAGGTCCGCATGATGGTTGAATTGGTCCACAGATATCCCCTTGGATTCTTTGTAAGAACGGAATGAGTATTTTGGGATCCTTTGCGTAGGACGGTCTCAGTCCTAATTTCCCGAAGGAACAGGCTTTGCAGAAAGAGCGAGGGGCCTTAACAACCAATGAGGATTTTGGTTGGGCCTGAGCGTCCGTAGCGCTATTAGAAAGTGTGTGACTACATCTCCCATTTTGGCGTTAGAGCCATGGAAATTGGTGTGTGTGGCGTCATGGCCACTAGGAGGAATAACCATGGCGTCATGCTCATGGTTGGCGCCATTAATGGCATCATCACATGGGACGTGGGCGGCCTTATGGCGCCCCAAGACAGCTGCAGCTCCAGATGCTGCAATTGTTGCGGTCTTGCTAAGTCCTGGAATCAATTTTCGATTCTTGCTTCTTCTCACTCTGAAGAATGGATATCCGTGTGAAGTCTTTAGTATACGGAGCATCATATCACGACCAGGATGTCCTAGTCGGTCATGCCAAAGCCAATATGTGTCTGAATCCAAGAGATCTTCTCTTATGATATTATTGGATTCAATAGGTCGAATTGTAGTGACATAAAGTCCACTAGATTGACACATAAGCTTCTCTAAGATGCGCTTTCTTCCGCAATCATTAGAGGTAATGCAAAGGAATTCTATTCCGTTCTCACTATGCGTTTCCGCATGGAATCCGTTGGCTCTAATATCTTTAAAGCTCAATAAGGTTCAATTTGCCTTAGGAGCGTAGAGAGCTTCAGTGACTTTAATCAAAGTGCCATTAGGCAAAAGGAATTGGGCCATTCCATGTCCTTGAACTAAACTTGATGGCCCAGCCATCGTAGTCACAGATGAATATGTAGGCAACATTTCTAAGAATAATTGCCTATGTCGTAGAATGGTGTGCGTAGTCGCACTATCCGCAAGACATTGAAGTTCATCAATTCCTAAAAGAAAAAGCTCGTAATTAAAAAGGAGTCATAAAGAAAAAAACTCAACTTTTATTAATAAGCCAAACGGAATTACATCATCGTTTCTCTTAACCAAAGAAAATCTAATCCAATAAACTAGTTAATGCAAAACAATGGTAGTCGTCTAACTTCTTTCGGTAATTCCAATGTAAATGTGACCAGGTAAGTAGAGAGATGTCGGTGGAGCAAAGCTCGCTTAAGTACCACTTATCTCAAAACCTTTCTAGACATCACTTTTACATCGAGTACGCCTACTTTGAAGAAAGACTAACATCATTGGCATCTACTACAAAAGTAATATGGCAATTGCCTACATCTCTTGGAAAATAAAAAGACTTAATCAAAATCGCCAGTTTCTGGGTCTTGATCTTTGTAGTCTTCCACCCTTAGATCGAGATCTCCATCTTGATCTTCTTGCTCCATGTAATTTGCCTCCCTTGCTTCACGATACATCTTGTATGCGTTTGCAACGTTCTTGGATGCAGTACACTTCTTTGCCCAATGTCCACTTGATCCACATCTGAGACAAGCATCATTATGGTCAGGTTCCCTTGATCGAGGCACTCTGGGGGCGTTTTGTAGACGGTTATTGCCTTTGGTGGCGTTACCACCATAACCGGAGGCTTAGCCTCTCTCTCTCTTCACACGTTTACCTTCACGGTTCCGTGCACGCCTATCTTGGCGATTTCCTTCCTCTTTAGGGCGAGAATATGGACCAGAACGTCCAGAATTATCCCTACTCTTAGGGTTTCGCTCCTTGCGTCCTCCCTTGGGGGCGTGACTATAATTAGACTCCGGATTTGACTTGGTTCCCACGGGTCTAGAGTTATAGTTCTTCACAAGTATATTGTCGTGCTTTTCAGCTACGTTCATGGCACCAATTAGCTCATGAAATCTTGTGATGCGTCTAGCATTGACATCAATCCGATAGTTTTTGGCTATCATCAATGCAGAGACGGGGAAGGTGGAGAGAGTCTTCTCGATCAACATCGTATCAGTGATGTTCTGTCCACAGAATTCCATCATAGATTTGATACGAAATGCTTCTGAATTGTAGTCAAGTACAGACTTCAAATCACAGAAGCGGAGGCTATGCCATCTCACTTCTAAGTCTGGAAGCAGGGAATCACGGACGTTGCCAAAACGCTGCTCGAGTTCCACCCATAGTCTTCTTGGGTCTTCTTCATTGATGTACTCATTTTGGAGCGCGTCATTCATATGCCTTGTCGTGAGAATGATGGATTTAGCTTCATTCGCCTCTCTCGTAACTCTATTTGCTTCAAAAGCAGCAGCTTGTTGAGGAGTACGCACATCCTGACTTGGCTCTTGGATCGTACTCAGGATCCCATCAGCCTTAAGATGCTGGCACACATCACGGATCCACTTGTGGTATCCTGCGCCTGTTGTCTCTAGTGGAGCGAAGCTCAACTTGTTCAGGTTACTCATCCTGAAAAAACAACAAGAAAATAGGGTTAGTTTCGGAGCGAAGAAGGCTACCACGAAAAACTATATAATTTCTGAGCGTAGTCACTTCCAAGAAATTAGGGATTTTCTGAGCGTAGTCGCTTCCAAGAAAATCCGATTCCAAGAGGGGTTTTGGATTATATTGAAACGACGATGTATGTGGTCGATTGTTTTCTTCTCAACAAACTCTAAGTTTGGAGGACTCTACAAGCTCTAAGCTTGGAGTGAGTACGAACCCCCACAGTTCGGCTATCGGTCTCCCCTATGAAGAAGAAAGGGGGTAGAAGAAGGGATGTTGGAAGTCCCCGAGAAAAGAAGAAAAAACTTCAAAAACTTCAAAAACGGGAACTTTTAGAAAAATTTACCTTGAAAAATAGCCGGAAATCTTGACTGGAAAAAGTTTCTGTAGATGGCCGGAAAAAGGTCACCGGAGGTCGCCGGAAAAGTGGCCGGAAACTGGTGGCCGGCGGTGGTGGCCGGAGCTAGGCTGGGCTGTGCAGGGGCTATGCGGAGGCTGTGCAGCAGCTATACGGAGGCTGTGCAGGGCTCGTGCAGGGGCTGTCGGCAGTCTGTCGGCAGATGTCGTAGGGGTGTCGGCAGATGTGTGCAGGACTGTCGACAGCTATCGGCAGATGTGTGCGGGACTGTCGGCAGCTATCGGCAGGTGTGTGCGGGGCTGTCGGCAGCTTCTCGGCAGGTCTCGCAGACGCTTCGGCAGGTGCTCGGCAGGGCTCACAGACGCTTCGGCAGCTACACGGTAGATGCGCACAGGCTCTCGGAAGCTCTCTGCAGGGGCTCGGCAGGTGCAGAGACCGGTCCGATTTTTCCGACGGCCGGTTCAGGGGTTTTCCAGCCGGTTCCGGTGGTTCCGCCGCCGGTTCTGGGCTCCTTGGGATTAGGGCTTCGTTGTGTGGGGCAGTGGTTGCAGGATTTTGAGGGCTACGAAATTAGGGTTTCAGGGTTAGAGACTCATGCTGATAACGTGTTTTAGGGAATCAGAAATTGAGAGATAATTGTTGTGTATTCTCATTGATAATAGGAGCCTCTTTATATAGAGGATTACAATACATAGAATCTCAATCATACAAGGAAAGTAATTCTACATTGATTAGGATTCTAGATCCTTCTAATTAAATCATATTACCACTAGGTCAAGTAACCTAGAGTTTGGGCTAAACACAAATTAGGTTTTCCTTGAACAATAATCTCAAATGATTATTATGGTAATCTATAAAAATACAAAAAATATAAAATTGAGAAAGTAAGTGAGAAGAAAACTTTCACGTTTTCCTTCATTTCAAAAATAACACGTGCATTGGACGGATATGAGGTTAGCAATAATTTTCAGGCCCGTTCGGTTTCACCTGAAATCTGTCCCGTCGGGGCCCTATTAGTATTATTGGTCGTTGTAACAAAAAAACAAAAAAAGAAGAAGAGGGAACTGAAACAGAAAACCCATGTGTCTAATGAGTCTGCACTCTCCAGTAGAACAACCTTTTGTCGAATTGAACTGAGCTTTATCTATGAATCAATCCAATCGAGACTCAGATATGCTGAAGATGGTGATGATGATGCGCTGCAGCAGCGAAGGAGGTACGCCTTTTCGTCATTTAGGGTTCTCAAACCTCTGAACCAGTCGATTCCAGAACCAACCAAGTGGCCCAGATTGTTAGAGAGAGAAACCCACCACCCAAAATCGCTGATGTTGTAGATGCCCGCAAGGTCTGCGATGAAATGCTTCAAACTCGGCCTCTGCCCTCGCTTGTCCGTTTCCCTCAAATCTTGGGTCAACTCGTGAAATTGAAGCATTATTGGGAAGCCATCACTTTGTACAAAGTACAAACAAATGCGTCTTTGCGAATTAGTCCTGATGTTTATTCTCTAAGTATAATCATGAACTGCTATTCTCGTTTGAACCGAATTGGGTTCAGTTTATCTGTCTTGGCTCAATTCTTCAAGTTTGGTCTTGAACTAAATGTCACCACCTTCACCACCCTAATCATCGGCTTTTTTATTCAGAATAAAGTAGCTGAAGCAGCAGCAATTTTCAGCAAAATGGTGGAGGCAGGTATTCAGCCCAATGTGGTCACTTTCGGCACATTGATAAAGGGCCTGTGTATCAAGGGTAACAATGTTGCAGCTATTCAATTACTCAGAAAGATGGAACAAGGACATTGTAAGCCTAATGTAGTTGTCTATAACACCATCATTGACAGTCTTTTTAAGGATGCAAGGACGCGTTGAACCTTTTCTCAGAAATGGTAAGAAGGGGTATCACCCCAACCGCCATTACTTACAACTCTTTGATTAATGAAACTTGCAAAGTAGGTAGGTGGAAAGAAGCTACAAGATCAGTCAAAATATCTTTCCAGATGTGCACACCTTCAATGTCTTGGTTGATGCACTTTGTAAGGAAGGGATGGTGGAGCAAGCAGAAAGTGTGATTCAGATGATGAGTCAAAGAGATAGAATCACTTACAGTTCGCTTATGAATGGTTACTGTTTGCGAGGAGAAATGGACAAGGCAAAAGAAGTCTTTGATCTGATGATTAACAAGAAATTCATGGTTGATGTTCACAGTTATAACATATTGATAAACGGATATTGTAAGCAGAAACAGATTGATTAGGCAACAACGCTTTTTCAGGAATGTCTTGTAACGGACTGGTTCCAGATACCGTTACTTATACCACTCTTATCGATGGTTTCTGCAAAGTGAGGAGGATACAAGCAGCAAAGAAGTTGTTCTCTAATATGCAAGCTCTGGGCCAACTTCCAAATTTTCAGACTTATGCAGTTTTACTGAATGGCCTATGTAAGAACTAACAACCTTCAATGGCAATTGAATTGGTTAGAGAGATGGAAGGCAAAAAGTTGGATCTGGATATTGTAGTGTATAATATTCTTATTGAGGGTTTCTGCATAGCAGGAGAAGTTGAATCTGCAAGAGATCTCTTCTTTGGTTTATCATCAAAACGACTCCAACCTAATGTGAGGATGTATAATACTATGATTAGTGGATTTTGTTATGGAGGCCTATTAAGTGAAGCAGAAAAGTTGCTCAAGGAAATGGAAGATAAAGGCTATCCTCCATATGGTTGTACTTATAACACAATTATTCGAGGATTGATTAATAACAATGAGACACTGCAGGCAATGGAACTAGTTCAACAAATGGTGGAGAGTGGTTTCTCTGCAGATGCATCAACTGTGGAATTGATAGTTGGATTATTGTCTATAGAGAAAGTAGATCCTGCTTTGTTGCCATTGTTGAAAAGTTCATTATGAACTGCATTTTCATCATTAAAATGGAACTTTCTGTATTACTGTCGTATAGCAATGTAAGTTCCATTCTATTGCAGGTACTTGCTTGATTTGTTTGGCTATGAGTATGACTGAACTGAACACTGTAAGCTGCCAGTTATTTTGTGCAGTACTGGATACGATATATGAAAGTGCAAATATGGGCTTTTGGACACTGGAAATGAGCTAATTGATTGTTGTATGTTGTGTTTATGGAAACATTTGTCCTGGCAGGATGGCGAATGACAAAATTGAGGTAGCAGTAGTCATATGGAACACTAGAACGTAATTTTTATTCTTGCTTTGGATTTACAACTTTTAACTGAAAACATGCTACTAGAAGTTGGTTTTAACCATCAGGCTGGTATGAATGTCGATGATACGACATAACACTCTCTCCTGCAAGCTATCCTTAGGCTGTATTTTGGATGTTCTCTTAGTAGTGCATTTCCTTGGTGCATTATCAGAAGAGATGTTGACAAAGTTGTATATACAACCGGTTATATATGTAAGAATTTGTATTCCTCCACAGTTTATAGTATACATCTCTTTCTTGCTCATTTCAATAGGCAAAGTCCTGTTTGATCTATATTTACTTGTACATTTTTTCTAAAACCCAAGTCCCATTTGCCTTTATATATAGGTGTCAGGTTGTTAACTACCACTCAACACTCATAATTAGCAGAATTCTAGCTTTGCTTCTTCATTGTTAGGTTGTTCTTGAAACCTGTTTTCAAAAGCCCTCGTTCTTGTTTCTTCAACCATGGCAAGCCAGCTTCATCATTTCAAGCTTATCTACTACTGTATGCTGCCTTGCGTATATAACCAGGATACTCCACATTGGTATGATTACACTGGAAAATTTATCCTCTTATGTAAATACATGCTACTGATTACCTTCAATAGCTAAGCTAAACTTTCAGACCCAAAAAAAAAAAAGAAGGAAGCTAAACTAAAACACGACACTTTGATGAGCAACCACATTACATGACCGAAGGCATAAGAAAAAACATCATGATCGATGCTTAATCTATTCGTTTTTCAAGTAGCTACACAAACTGAAAAATACCAGTTTGAGTATTAGACTCAGAGAATTCAACTTTCAAAAGCTATCTATTATCTGCAGAAGATTAGAAATAATTTCGGCTTGTCTTGGAGAGAAAATGCTAGGCAAGAAAACAATTTTTACGACCCTGGTATTACCCTTGGCATTGCGCTTAACAACACTGGCATTCCCAATTCATTGTAAAAGCACCACTCGTTTAGTTTTGTACACTCTAGAAGAACGCATCCACCTACGTGTTCGAATTAAAGTCTCCAAGTATAAATAGACCTTGAGCTGCTAGTGAGTTAATCTTCCCTAATCCTTTTCTGTTTTTCTTAGAATCTAAACATTCATTGAATGAGAGAGAGGTTACAAACAAAGAGCCATACATGGCCTCGTTAAAACTTTATACAAATAAAACTTTAGATTTATAGTACTCCAGTTTTAGGTAATATGTCCCCCCTCACTATACAATCATCCTTAAATTATTAATAATAATTTCGAGCCTGAGACTGAGTTCGGTTAGATTGGGTTCCAAATTCTTGTTAAAAAAAAATAAACAAACAAAGATTTATTATTTAAAAATATCTTATATACATAAAATATAATATATAAAAAGAGTACGTACAACATCCTCAGATAATAAATAATAAAAGATACATTATTAATTAAATTAGCCTCATCTATCTCCATCCTCACTCAGATCCAAATCCCTCATTACACACTCATTAAGCATTACGACTAAATATCCGCTTGTTTATAAAAATAAAATTAAAATTAAAAGAGAGAGAGAGAGAGAGAGAGAGAGAGAGAGAGAGAATGAATAGACAAAAGATAGAGTCATGATGACGAGGGCAAGTAGATTTGGTCATCTCGAGTAAAATAACTCCTAAAATAGCCCCAACAACCAAACCCATATGGTTCAAAATTATTTGGCAGGCACTGTCATTTTCCAAAGGACATATTGTCATTCTCATATCCAAACCTAGTACCATATGATACAAAATTAAATGTAAAATTCCATGTTCCCATTCTATTGTTAGAACACCCATTGAAAATCTTGTCCCACTCAAATATTCAAATGTCAGTCCAATTTGCTCAAATTAACCAATAAAGAAAACCAGACAGCAGATTTCAAAAACAGAAGCTGCTGACTATTCTCTCACGCCCAAATCCTTACTTGGATTTGGTCTGCTAAGAAAAAAGAAAAATCCACCGTGAAATTTGTGCTCATGCAAAGTCATGTTTCACTGAAATTTAAATCCTTGAGGGGAGGAAAACCCATCAGCGCCAATAATATTATAATTATTCCTCTCTAATTTAATACTCCCAAATTGAAAACACAAATATCTACCTGAAAAATCTAAGCTGTAGTCATAGCAGAATATGTTGAAATCATCCAAAGCCTGTAACCAACAAACCAGTCAGAGTTCAGACTGCCCAAACCATCAAACATCTCTCTCTCACTCTCACTCTCCCTTTAAAATTTATATGGAAATGATTAAATAAAAATTCCATGGCAACCTCTGCAAGTTTTTTGTCTTGGTTAGCAAACAAAATCTGGGATTTCAGAAAAAAAGAAGAAGAGATCATATCATGACATATCTTAATACAAAACTTAATAGAGGACTGAAACTGACATTTTGAGTCTCTGATGATAACTAAGTAAACAAATTAAATTTAAAGTACCCTATGCTTTTTAGTTTTGGTAATTTCTGGGTGAGTACCACTTGATTTTAAACTAGGGGAAGAAGTCCATGCCAAGATGGATTTGCAAGTCCATTCCAGCTCTCTCTTCCCGAGTTATCATACTGATCATGATGAGCACCACCACCACCACCACCACCACCCATGTTCAAGTTGTGATGATCTCCATTGTTCATCTGCCATGGAAACCCCCACAAGACTCTGTTGTTGTTGGTCTCAATATCTCTGCTCAGCTCTTGCTTCATTGTTGTGACCGTCACAGCTGTTGTGGTTGCTACATTGCTCAATTCCTCATAAGGGTGCAGCCCCATTTCTCCGCAAACCCCATTGTCCATTTCCGCCTCACCCACCATGGCGTTCCCCCCACTTGATCCAAACCCATAATACAAGTTGTTCTGGAAGCTGTTGCTGTTGTGGGTTTCGAGAAACCCAGTCCGGAGAGCATCCAGAAACCCTGGCGATGCTGATGCAGACGAACCGTTCGACAAAATGTCGCTGTGGGAATTGGTGGTTGGGTTTCCTAACATGGATAGGTGATCATCATAACCCAACTGCCCACATGACCTCTGGAGCCTAGCAAAGGCAAGACTGAGGTCATTGGAGTCGTAGGAGAGCGATGGGAGGAGCGGGTTGGAGTTGGGAGTGAGTGGTTGTTGAGGGTCTTGCGACGATCGCTTCGATGAGGATCTCTTGTTCTTGCGGCAGCCACCGCCCACCGGAACGTTCCGCAGTGTGCCGCCTTTGGTCCAGTACCTCCTGCAGGACTTGCAGAAGTACCTGGGCTGGGTGAGGCTGTAGTTGTTGTAGTAGCAGAACTTGGTGTTGGTGGAGTCACATCTTGGACACTTGAGGGCTTGTTCTGGTTGTGGCCTTGGTTTTCTCTGGTCTGTTTGCTGCTGGGATTTTGAGCTGACCAACATGTCTAGGGAATTATGAGCTTGCATATCCTGAAAGGTGGATCCAAAGGAGTTAATTAATTAGAATACAAAATGATGATAGATTATATTCTAATCTTGGCTTTTAAGTCATATATGGTCACTTGATTGAACACCTGATAGTTCATGATACATGTGTTGAAAGTCATAACTGTCATAATGACATGTAATGCTCATCATCATGATATATTAAAACCAGAGAATTTAACTAAATTATGATCACAACACACTTAATTTCATGTTTGCTTCCTTCTTTTCATGAACAATCAGAACCGATTAATAACAAATTACCGACCGAATTTAATTAATTAAAAATTAGTTGTGCTGTTTAAGTGTGAAAATTTAAACCAAAACATGAAAATCAATTGGGAAAATCAGAAACGTACAAAAACCCAAGGGAATTTTTATTTCCATATATGTTACTTTACCTACTCAAGCACAAAAAGAACTGAAGAAGAAGGAAGGAGGAGGGATATCAGGCATTATAACAGTAAAACAAAACTCGAACATCATCAATTCCCCCTGTGGAAAATGAATACTTCTTTCTTTACAAATTCGACCCGGCCGAGAAAGCCAGAATCAGAATTAAAAACAAACCCAGATAGAGACTAAGGAAATGAAAAACGCTTCAACAAGATCATGCTATCACTCAAAACCAAAACTCAAAAGCTTCAACAAGATCATGCTATCACTCAAAACCAAAACTCATGTCCTACCTGGTTTTGTTGTCCGCTTGAAGGATCCATAAGCTCATGCACTGATGAAACACTCCCCCAAAATTGAAAGAGAGAATGGCTTAGTTTGTGTACTAAACAGGAACTGGAAGATGGGAGAGTAAAGAGACTTCTGGGTTTTTAAGAAAAAGGATGGCAGTAGTCACATGCAAAGCGAGGATATATATAAAGCAAAGCAAACCCACAACAGACTGACAGAGAGGCTTAGAGAGAGAGAGAAGCTTAAATTAGGTAAAAATAAAAATGATGGGTTCTGCCGTACGAAAGATGATAATGGATATGAGAGGCGGTTTCGGGGTTCTGGCTAGGTAGCTTGCACGCAGAGAAAGAAAGAAAGGAAAGCTTGATCGAGTAGTAGTAGTAGTAGAAGGGTAGCGAGTCCCACAGGTCCGCAACGGTTTCTTTATATAATGGAGAGCCAGCTACTGTTCATGAATCATGATGGTGATTCAGAGATAGCCAGGCAAACCTCGCTTGCTCTCCTACGCATGTGGGCCCCACTATCGCGTGGATTGCAACAATTTTTTTTTGTGTGCGGGTCCCCACCGGCTGACCCCTCCCACTCCCACCACCACCCCCACCACCGCTCGCCTCCAATTCCTTAGCCTACTTAGTCCCCTCTCTCTCTCTCTCTCTCTCTCACCTCGAGCGCAATCCTCGTGTTCCAAAAACAAAGAATTAAGAAAATAATAAGACAGCAAAGGAAAATAGAGATTTGGTCTAAGCAAGCAAAGAAGGAGAAAAATATGTGGGCACTTAGGTTTTGGACTGTAGTGGGGGGGAGGAGGGACCCACTGAAGGACTGGTGAAATTATTTGAATTGGTTCAATGGTTGTTGTTGTTGCTGGGATTGATCCAGATTTTTGATGATGTGGACAAGGTGATGATGTTGGGGACAGGCAGGGGACAGGTTTTGATTGAGACGCAAGACAAGGAATATTTCTTTCCTTAGTTTCTTCATTCTTCGTTACTATTATTACTCGTAGATCGACGACATGGCTAGAGTCCTAGAGAGACTGAGCTATTTAGCCTACTATGGCTACAGGGAGAGAGAAAGCAGCTCTGCAATTCGTTGCTTTGGTCTTGCCGTGTAGTCATGCATGCTTCGCGGTCCATCTATGGGAGCCTTTTGCGACTAGTCCTAATCATCCTCAAAGTAATATACCACCATAATTCACATCCCCTCCTCTTTGTACCAAGTAGTACCAACTCTGTAGTGTGTCCCAACTACTAGCTGTGCTGCTGTATGAGAGTTTGGTCTCAATCTTCTCATACATCCAAAATTATAACCAGATCTTAATAGTTTATGTGCATATTTCAATGAAATTGTATGGAAATTGGGTGTTATATATACGAAATAGCTAACATGCATGTATATAAATTGACTCTTTTTAGTATGTTTTTAGAAAATTCAAGGGTCGATTCCTTAAACACGACATGAAACGTGATCACGGTTATATAAAATTTTCGTAACTCTTTATACTACTCGAGCAATTAAGATTCTATCAAAACCTTTTAATCAAGATTAACCGATTGACTTAGCTAGTTGGCATTGCTTATTAAACTAGATAAACATAAGATCAATTTCAAGCACAACATAGCTTCGTTATAAATAAGATATTCAGAAAATATGTCGGCTTAATGTTTCAATCGAGACATTAATTTATATTTTCACCATTTGCTTCTCTTGACGAGGAAAGCTCATAATAACTTCTTCATCAAATCACATCGTGGATGTGTGTGTTCTTGTGTATAGTCTAATCCCACTAACAACAAGATGCTTCTCTTAAAAGTGCATTTCCAATTTTCTTTCATTTTCCCGGTAAAGAGTAGTGCCCTACTCCCCCGAGAAAGCAAAGGCTGGCTAACTTAGAAATCCAATCCATCGTATACAAAGACCAAGACCAAGATCAAATTAACAATCATGATTCACATTTTGTTTTCTTGCATAAATTGGCAGGCTATCTTCTTTTTAACTAAATTAAGCGTCAAAATCAACATGACCTAGGCAATGTTTTCATGTCACGAAGAAAACGAAGCGATCTTTGTCGTTCTAAAAGGGTCTATTACTTAATCATTCACACTAGGCATTTCATCAACACCAGCTTTTCCTTCTTCGTCTCTATGATTAAAGCTAATGAAAAATTAGCACAATTAGTTAATTAACTTGTTTCTTAATCAAATTAAGCTGCATCATTACTTTGTTATCCACATGCAACCCATCATGGGGGTCGATAGCTCAATCAAATCGGAATCCGACGGCTCAGATTTGAGCAGCTTTACAAGTGTTGAAGTTACGATATAGGGACCAAGATTCTTGGAGTAGCTAGCGGGAAACACAATGTACAAACCACTAATTTGTAGTTGCATGTTATAATATGTCAGAAAAACTATGACATGTACCGGAGAAAATGATAAACAAACAATGATTGAGACCACCATGATCGATCACATTCTTTGGATCCTATGAGAATTTTGTCTTAGACTCCAAGAACCCAAGAAAGATACGAATGATCGATCATTTTTAAACAATTTACATAAGTAAAGGCTAGGGGAGACAAAACTCATTAATTTGAAGATATTTGAGGGTTAAGGTCTAAATCAATACTAGGATTGCAATTTAATTAGCTTATCAAAAGAAGACAAATCGAATAAAAAATGAGAATACATCCTTTGTAGCCTGTAACCTACAATAACAGTGCAACCACACCTCCGCCACAACATCTTCTATCCACATAAAACCAAAAACCAACCTCTTTCACAGTAACTGCCCAGATAATTGAGGAATAAGAGGATATTGGCTCTTTATTAAATAGTTAATTCAAGTCTAAATGTCTAATAGACTTTCGAACTGCATCGAAATCAATTGTCAAGTCTAAATGTTTAATAGACTTTCGAACTGCATCGAAATCAGTTGTCAATCAATGCAAGACAGTTCAATTTTAATGGTCATTTGTGAAAAATCAATTATACAATAATAATAAAATAACAAACAAAAGATTATATAAAGTCACGTCATTCGTCAAGTAAGTTGGTATCTTCAAAAATTAATAAATAATAACAATGCTGAAGCTTATCTTTTTCGATAACAATACTTAAGCTTATTGATAGTAATCTTTTATTAGTCAGATGATTATGATGATCACAATTGACGAGTAAGAACACAGCACTTTGGGTGCAAAATTTACAAAAATTCCGTTGGGGCCTTCCATGGGTGATGCATCAGTGTGGGGACAATGGAATGATATGGGGATTTGATCAGTCAAGTTAGTTGACTGGTCAAATGGATCAGTCAAAGACAATACTGGGGTAGCTAGCTAGGGCCCAAGTTTAAAGCCAAAGTGGTCACCGGTGAGGTGGGAAACCGTGCCGGGAAACACAATATGATAGGCCTGACTGGACTACAGGAATAGGGAGTATCAGAGTATGCGTCTTCTGTCAAGTAAAGAATGTTGGCATGCATCCTCGTTCTCGTTCTCACTCTATCTATGCTTGGAGAGAATCTCTTGGGATTTTTGGCCAACTATTCACACCTAGGATTTGGTTGGGATTTCGTACGGCTGCTGCAGCTTATTGTTTAAACAACGACATGGTTTTGTTTGTTGGGGAATTTCATAGTGATCTTTGAAAATAATAGGGATTGAGGGGGATGACTTTACTCATATATGGTCACTTAGTCGTACATGGGGATTTTAGGTTCATAGAACCCATCGTGGTTGTTGGTGAGTCTAGGTTTAATAGAAGAGAGAAGAAAGTAAGGGAGTTGCTCGTGGTTGCATTCCACCCTAAAATTGTTGTAAATTAGAATTTACAGTGGTGTTCACCTGGTCAGTTATTGATAAAAAAAACTATGCTCAATCACCTCTAAAGGTAAATCTAACTGTTGAAAACAAACAACTCAACTTAAAGTCCACAATGAATTTACATTTAATAGTGGTTGAGCATATTTTCCTTAATGAGTTACTGATCAAGTGAACATGCTTGTTAAAATATAGGTCTGCTCTAACAAACTGATGTCTGCGTTGTTGTTGTAATGGACATAGAGATTTTTTTATTTTTTTTTCATAAATTGATCAAGGTTTCAATGAGATCAATGCATTTTTTATATCATAATCAATGTTATGATTCAATGAAATTGTGCTTTCTGAAACAAAGATTTATTAATTGAGTTCTATATGACATTTAGGATCAAGTTTTTGTATATAAAACATCATGATTTTGGGTAGGTTTTTCTTATATCACATTTAAATTATGACAGAATGTACATAAATTTTTTTTTTTATATGGTCACGTACATATGTCATGTTTGATGTGAACTAGTATTTTAACATATTAGGATTTTGATTCGATTTGGATGGTGTCTTGATGGCTAAGTTAAGTAGCATGATATACAAAGAAGTTTTTCTTATTGGGACACGAGTCAATGCGTCTTAGTCTTTTGGAATTCTTGTAATGTCCAACACCTGTCGATTATGACAGAAATATATAATATATAATTATGAGGACTTTTGGATCGCCATCTATCATGGCACCTAATATCTTCAGTAAATTTTATTGTGACATCAATTGACTTATATGAAGAATGTGTATCTATGACCTAACTGATCATAATTTTATATTTTCATATCTGACGCATATATATATATATATATATATTAATTGGGAGTGAGGTAGCAAGTCATCTCAGTTACGTTAGCAAGTTAGTAACACACCCACCCACCTAATCAGTATTGGGACCGAGGGACAGAGGTCCACGAGAGTATCCCAGTAAAGCCAGACTAATCTTCCGCAGCAAGCGCACTAACCAGAAGTCCCCTCAAACCCACTGGCCACAAACTGGTGGGAGTTGGGATTCGAACTCTAGACATAGGGGTTCCATAAGAGGCAGCTCGACCAACCTTACCACACCAGTTGGTTTGACGCATATATTTTCTGATAATTGAATATGTAATTAAATTAATTCTTAAATTAAATTTTTTAGTGTGTGCAATATTATAAACATAATCTACAGAGGTCATCATTTGGCCCGCGGGCCTAAAAGCCCATGGGCACCCTCCCGGCCTAGTGGGCAAAAGCCCTGCCCGACTCTTAGTAAAACCCATCTCGGCCCTGCCTATTAGGCACAAGGCAGGGCTAGGGCTAAGGGTTCAAAGCCCAGACCCAGCCCATTAAAGCCCGCAGGGCCCGACCTTATAAGCCCGCCTGAAAGCCCATTCAATTCTCGTAGTTATATTGAACTAATTATTGCATCAGGCCATATGTTATTTTAATTTTGTATTTTATTTTGGTCAATCATTAACATATCATAATTTTTTCATAACTTTTTGTATTTCTTTTAATAAAATAATATGACATATAAATATAATGGGCTCGGCCCTGCCCACCCAAAAAAGCCCAGCCCAGCCCGACCCATCCAGGCCCAACCCAGCCCTAAAAAGCCTGTAAGGCCATGGGCCTTGATTTTTAAGAGAAGCCCGGCCAGAAAAATTAAAAAAAAATGTTTTGGCCATGCCCGAGCCCATTAATTTTGGGCTGGGCTGGGCCGGCCCATTAGTGACCCCTAATCTACTGCTTGCACTATAATTTTTTTTTTTTTTTGGGCAAAAGTTACAAATAATACCCCAATTTAAAGTCATTATACACTTTGGTACCTCATCTTCTAAATATATCACTTTGGTACCTAAACTTATTACTTATGTATAACATTCGTACCTGCCGTTAATAACACCGTCAACTCAAGTGCCATGTAGTTTTCTGCCATGGGTATTTTTGTCTACTTATGTTTTCCCACCAAAATTTCATGAGAGAAGATCTAAAATTCCTTTCTTTTTGTTGAAAATAAAATCTGTCATCAAGGAAAACATTATATTTGGGTTTATGGAAGATCAATTTAAGTTATTGTACTGAAAATTTTGACTTATTACTATGATCCTAGGAAAAAGATTAATTAAAATGAGAATAGGTGAGAGATTTATCATTTTTCAGCCTGCTAATCCACAAATAGAGAGTGATTTGGATGAGATCAAATTATCTGCTAGCTTTATTAATTGTTGATTCTATATCATCTTATCTTAGCTCTTCAAGTGTAATTTGTTGGGTAGATACTAGTTTTCTTTCAAGTTTTGGGCTTTGAGCCTTTTCCTTTTTAATTGAAGAACTCTTCAGAAAAAAAAAATGCATGTTCAATTCATTATGCATAATTAATTTCAATATCAATCATAGTAGATTGTTTAGTAGAGTTGTAGAAGTTGCTAGAAACTTTTAAGATCTAGAGTTGTTGTAGTTATTTGCTTACTTTTTAAATATAAATTCATGGTCGTTTGGTTTCTTCGACATTGAAGAAGGATGCAACAAGTGTTTTTATTTTTTATTTTTTAAAATAAAAACAAATATGAATTAACGTAGTGAGTGTTTGTTAAGTGGCAAATACCATGAGATTTTTGGTGGAAAACATAAATGGATGAAAATACCTATGACAAAAAGCTACATGACACTTGAGTTAACAGTGTTATTAACGGCTTGTATGAATGTTATGCATAAGTAATAAGTTGATATATTTAGAAGATGTGTTATCAAAGTATAGAATAACTTTAAGTTGAGGTACTGTTTTTGACTTTTTTTTTTTTTTTTTTTTTCAATGATTAAAACAACAAAGGCTAAAAAAAGGGCTCTTTTAATTAAACTACCGACACCAAAAATATCTAAATAGAAAGCATTTCTAGCTTGAGGAGGAACTTGTTGAAACCAAACTTTTGTAATGACAGTATGTCCTAAGTGAGCAAAGACATCTGCTAAAAAATTAGCATCTCTCAATCATTTATTTTTTGGGGCAAAAGCCATTTCAAACATTAAGAAATTAGAAATTACAGGTATTGAACAATATAAATAAATAAATAAAAACTCAAAGCATTCAAGAGTGTGAACAAAGTAGGAAGTCTTTGGAGTTTCCAGAAGCGGGAGGAGGAGGAGCAAAGAAACAAGTAGGGACAAAGCTAGGGAGATTGAAATGGGTTGGTCCAAGGTGGGACCCAGGCTGATTATTCCCTGATCCCAACACGTGGCAGCCACAATGCGGCCAGGAGACGAATATCTCTGTTTACGAGGAAAAGAGCAGTGCACAGTCTTTGTCAAATACCACCTTGGGCCGCCTCTGTGGGCTTTTAATCTGGGCCCCACATGGAATTCTTCCTCTCTTCTCAAGTAAAGGATAATTCTCTCTCTGCAAATTTTGTCCAGTATTATAATGGGAAGATGACGGGGGAGAGAGAGAGAGAGAGACAGACAGAGATGAGGTTGGTTATTTTGGCACGTGGGAATGATGACGGGAGGTCACGCGGGGCACGAGAACGGAACGGGGACACGAATACGTAATACGTACGTGAGTGAGTTTTGGTAACGGATTCTGGGTTAAGGTGAGTTTCCTTTACAAAATACACTTCAAGTTGTATTTTATACCTGAGGACAACGTATGTGTGCAAAACTCTGTAACGTATGTATTTTATACATGTATGCTTGTTGCTGGAAACTCTGATCCTGAAGAGGGTTATCCTCTCTATATAATTGTTTTTATTTTTTTTTCATATAAAGCGCATCCATCATTTTTATTAAACTAGTTTCTGTTTTCTTGTTGGATCGACCAAGGTGAAATGTTTTGATCAGATTAGGTTTTGAGTTCAAAACGCACTCCTTGTATGGTAAGGGAAAACACATTTCTAACAATTTGAGGGCCAAGTTTAGGATTTAGAGAGATATCCTTCTTGATCCTCTAGAGAATTAAAGTTAATTCTATGCGGGTTACGAAACTCCAGAAGTAGGTTATAATTAAAAGAGAAACCCACCACTAGGGTCAAAACTTTTCTTCACCGGACAAAATGATACCCAATTTTCAAAAGTGATCAAAATGATACCTAAATTTTTAAAAATGATCAAAATGATACCTAAATTTTTAAAAACAAATCAACTTGATACCCAACTTTCAAAAGTGATCAAAATGATACCTAAAGTTTTAAAAACAAATCAATTTGATACCTCAGTTTATTTTTTTAGGGCTAAATACTAGTTACTACTCTGTAGTTTAGGTCCAAAATCAATTCAGTCCCTGGACTTCTAATTTCAATAAAAACACCCCTGTATTTTCAATTTTGATCTAATAGGTCCAATTCATTAATATTCTGTTATGAGTTCAAGTTATAGTTGGATTATTTGTTGAAAAACTATTTATTTAATAGATTTCTAATAGTAGGACTCACTCCAAAATTGACTATGCAGGCCACCTCAACACCACATCATAAAACATAGGCCATATATGAGCCACGTCAATAAGTTAAATGACTCAATTGTCTGAAGACTAACAAATTGGACATATTAGTTTAAACTTGAAAGTGCAAGGGTGTTCTTGATGAAATTAGAAGTTTAGAGATTGAATTGATTTTGGACCCAAACTACGTAGTAGTCAGTATTTAGCCCTTTTTTTTTAACTTTGTTAAATCAAATGCAAAATCAAGCACAAAAATTGAAGTGATTTGTGGTCAGAGGGCCATCAATCGTAGAAACAAATAAAGTTCGGATGTTTCCCAACTTCTAAAGAAACAAAGAAAAATGGGAAGAGAGAGAGAGGCAGAGATAGAAGAAGAAGAAGAGAATTAACAAAGTAAAATAAAAAATAATTGAAAAATAGTTTTTTGTGTAAAATATTATTATAACCCCATAAAATACTGCACCACACGTGATCAATTTTAACAAAAAGTTACAAAAAATTAAACCGAGGTATCAAATTGATTTGTTTTTAAAACTTTAGGTATCATTTTGATCACTTTTGAAAGTTGGGTATCAAGTTGATTTGTTTTTAAAAATTTAGGTATCATTTTGATCACTTTTAAAAATTTAGGTATCATTTTGATCACTTTTGAAAGTTAGGTATCATTTTGTCCGGTGAAGAAAAGTTTTGACCCTATTGGTGGGTTTTACTCTAATTAAAATGTAGACTTGTAACTAGTTAAATATCCCCGATGCAAAAATTAATAAATCCACCTCTCCTATTGAAAAATGTATTGTCTCGCTCGATTGTACTCCGCCTAATACTCATTGCAAACAACGTACACGCATTGAATTAATTTGAAGAATTTCGAATCTTCGATGTCGTACACTCGTACTGTTGGTCTACTCCAACTCTCCCAACATCTTTTGTTTAGATTATCTTTCCATTGCTGGTTTATTTGTAAAGATTCTTCCAAATTTTTAAAACTTTGCCGGTAATTATTGAATATTATAGTCGTAATTCTTTATATATAAGATTTCAGAGGGTACCTGAAGACTTGAAACATGTCAAAGAAAAACAATATACTAGAAATGAAAGTGATCAGGTGAATATATTCTTACCCCCTCGTTTTGTTTAAACAACAGGTATTTCTTGTACAACTGTACAAGTACAGGAGAATGCATTCAACGCAACACGTTTTGAGGAACAGTTTCTTCCTAAGACAATGAGAATGGAATATTTTTTAAATTAGTTTAATTGATGATTTGACTAGCAAATATACCTTGTCGGTATTAGCTTTTGTGCTAATTAAAGATGGATTATGAGAATTAATCAACCATACAGTTTTAGTTTAATTAGATTTATAGTAATTATACAAATTCTGCACTTTAATGGGTTCAAATGTTCAATTGATCCAGATGATCTGATCCAAGTATCCGAGTCCAATCCAGCATACCTAATGGGTTCTAACGGCATGGTGGTGGGTTTTAGTGATTGGACAACATGGTTTGGGCTTAGGAACGGTAAAAGTAACTTGGATATTGGAAGTTCCCAATTTCCCAACTGAACTCGACAATGAATCTCTTTCAAACAAATCATAATCATGAAATAAAGTAAATACGTTACTAATTACATCCTTCAAGCTCAAATGAAAAATGCTTTAGGTAAAGCCAAAGATTGTATCTAACCACCGAATGATCACCGAAGGATATTTTGAGATACCATGTAAATTAAACTCCGAAGTAAATGAAAAAATATCACTGAAAACATGTAGCTAGCGAACTAATAAAATAAATCAAATTAGAAGAGTATCACGCATCATTCCAATTAATATAACATAAGAAATTTAGAAATTAATCAACTTATTACAGTGACCTTAGTGATCTGAATTTACAAGCAAGTTCATGTAGCTCATTGGATAGAGCGTAAGTTTACCAAGCAGAAAGTCTAGTTCACCTTACTTGGCACACATTCAATATTTAGGTTTTGTAATCACATGCATTAGTTTGTTCCAATATAATTATTCGTCTTTCTTACAAGCAATCATATACTTAACTTTCATATAATGATGCATTTTATCCTCATCCTTTTCATTTAAATAACAAAGGCCGGCCAATTTTTTTCAGTGCTATATATTCATTGTCATGAAACCTGTGTTACCAAGTTTCTCACAAAAGTGGTATCATTCATGTCAAGGTTGTTGTGGTTTAAAAACCGTAGTTTTCTCATTGATATTCATTGTAATGTAAACTTTATGTTACCAAGTTTCTCACCAAAAGAGTTACAAGTTCATCCATGTCATGATTTTTCTCAAGTCACAAATGAAAATACGTGAAATTAAGATTATATATTTCATTTATGAGCGAAAGACATGAATTGGGTGACAAGTCTGTAACAACTTTTTTTATTAAAAAAATAAAAGTTAAATTATGAAGCAACAGAATATGTTTGGCCCACTCTTGGTTGTATCACAAGACTTTTTTATTACCCTCACTTATATTTATTATATTTTGTATTTGTTTTTCGAATGAGTAGTGCTAGGGATCCCAAAATTTTATACCAAAATTACTTACCAAATGAAATGGCACATGCCATATCATCAATTCTTTGGAATTTCTGTTGACATGGATTTCCTTGTTTGATATAAAATAAATTTCAAGTTTTTTTTTTAAGAATTAAGAAAATTTATATTAAATAAAAGTCACAATTAAACAAAATACCAAATTAATTTAGAAAATGAATAGATGCAGTTGTTATAGCAATCTAGCTCTCTGCAACCTTGATACCCAGATCAAAATATATATTAGAAAAAAAAAAAACAATTCCCACATGAAAGATTATAACTGGATCTTTGATGTTTGAGTTTTGAATCGATCTCTGCGAGTTTTCTTAATGTCTTTCTTTATTTCTTTCTTACCTAAACCTTTTGCAGGTTAATGAGGCCTTGAAACCATGGCTTATTCCGATCGTCATTGGATAAATAGAACTGAGCAGGGATGAGATCAACTAGCTTGTCCATAAATTGAGAATGCTGATGGGTAATAGACTTCAAATAAAGAATTGGATAAGAATCAATATTGGTCTCTCTATCCGTTTTATTCTTCATCATTTTCCCCATTTAAGCAAGATGAAGCCAATTAACGAACAACATTGGCTGCTCCTCACGAGAAGCAGTGTAATTATATTTGTAATTGCTTTGATTTTTGTAAAACATTAGGGTTTTGATAATATACAAAATATTTTCTCAAAAACATTCTGTTTTTAAATTGAAAATAAATAAATCCATGTCATTGAAATTTATGGAATGATATTGATGAAGTGTTGTATGCCACATCATTTGGTACTCAATTTTTATATAAATATTTGATGTCTCAAGCATTTTCCTTTTCGGATTGCAACTTTTCATTTTCACAACATTAGTTTCCATTGAGCTTGAGCTGCACAGTCCTAATAACTTTTTGGAAAATGTTCATTTAGGTCATTGTCAGTTAAAATTCAAAAGAAGCCTCATTCATAGTGGGCTTGGATCGGGCCGTACCGAGCCTTACTACATTATTAAATCGCAAGATCCAAGCTCGTCCATATAAAACGGGCCTCTTGGATCTTGCGGGCTTTTTGGGACTGGACCGGATAACCCTAATTTTTTCCGGGCCAGGCCTGACTTTATTTACAAAGAAATCTTTAAAGATACTATTTTTTCTTATTGACTTTTATTTTTATTTTTGTGTTCTTTCAAGAATGTGTTAGTACCTTACTATGTATTCATAGGGGCTGTAATTGTATGCTATTGCTACTTCCAAAGTTTAATAAAGAAAAATTGATAAAGAGTGATTTTGCTGTGCAGAAGCAATAATGTTAAATTGTTGTTGCACGAACGGATACACACACACACGTATTAATATAAATAGATATATCTCTGATGAAATTAATCATAAGGAAGATGTTTGGGTGCTTTGAATTCAAGAGCGAAGTAAAGGATGAGGGGAAATAATGTTGATAAAGGAACAACAACATTGATATTACACTGAGTCATGCGAAGGTGAAAAGACCAGACTTATTAAGTTCCCATCCATCTTATAGAGGCAGCATTCATCACTATTCCAGTCAGGCGTTTCATCAACATTTTCATCATTCAAACTGGAGCTACTAGCAATTTGAGCAGAAGCCTCCCTTTTCTTGCAGACGTCAAAGTTTACAACCCATGTCATAAGTTCAGATGTCGGACACGTCAAAGTTTAAAATATATATATATATATATATATATTAATTTATGGGCTTTTACTGGCCGGGTCTTGCGGGCTTTTACGGACTGGGCTGGGTAGGGTTTGAAACCTCTAAACCAAGCTTCACCCTCTACCCACCAGGCAGGGCTTTATGCGGGCCGAGCCAGGCTTTTACCCATCGGGTTTGCTGGCCTCCATCGGCTTATTTGATCCGCGGGCTAAATGATGAGGCCTAGACTATAGTTAAGATACAAATGCTCAGATTAAATTAAGAGCACCATTTATATGTCATTCTAAATTTCTAATGGTAGTTTAGAAAATTAAATTGCATGACTAAATGCAACAATCAGAATACAACTTGTTAATGCGATCTGAACCTGCACAGATTGTGGTCGCATCATTTTTTTTTCTCTGGTTTTTATAGGCTTTTTCACTACTACAGAAATTGAAACATATGACGGGCAAAAACTGTTGTCTGATATGGAGGTTGACCGTCGTATATCGAGGGGTCGTCTGATGAAAGTCGATTGTAGGGAACCGTCGTGTGAAGGGCTCAGGAGCATGTCGACAGCCTGTCGACAACATTAGTTGTTGTGTGACTGTTATTCAGACAACGGGCGACTTTAGAAACTGTTGTGTGATTGCGATTCAGATGTCACTTTATTTTATGGCTGTTGTGTGGCTTCTATTCAGACGACAGTTTTTATTTTGTAGTCGTCATGACTATTGTATACACTCGACAGTTCTTTTGACAAAAAGTGTGGTGTGCAGACTAACAATTAAATGTATTTGTGCTTTAAGTTGACACATTGAGCTTTTACAGTTGTGCTATAACATATTGGACAAAATATATAACAATCAAATTAATTCAAATCCCACCATATGTAAAATGAATTCAGTAAATTGATATCAAATAGGGAGTATTTCCCAAATATTCATACACAAATTTAAGAGGGTCATTTGTACATTTATCTTCTTTCTCTGTTTCTGTCAACTTTTGCTATTTTCTACATCATACAATGGCCGAGTATCTTGTAGCTCCATGTCTACAAGTTGAGCTACTGTCTGTGATCCTTGGGACACATCCTTGATACTTGCCATGTTGCTTAGCCTGCTGTTGGCACCAGTAAGAATGGGCAGCCCTTCTCTGAGTTCCAACTGATATCCCAATAACCATTCCAACAACAATTGAATAGATGCAGAAGTTTCCAATTGATGTTAAAAGCTGCAACCATCAAACAAACATTACTTTTTGTTAACATTTATACACGTACGAATTGGTCATTAATACAATGTATAGAAATTGTTCCCATCTATTAACCCATAAGATTTTTTTTTTTTTTAAAAAAAAAAAAAAAAAAAACCCCACCCTATTCCCACCCTTGATGGGGCTCGAACTCCTGACCTCTTATATATGAGACCAAAGCCTTACCACCCCACCAAACACACACACCCTATTAACCCATAAGATTAGCTCATCTATGATTAATACAAGGTGGAGAATTAATGTGAAATAAACTTGTTGGAAATGGCTAACATGTATCGTTTTCTCCACAAGATCAGCTGACTTTCCAAAGAAAGTATGGATACCAGTTGCAATAACACCTCCTTAAAGTTCTCCTTGTTTGCATGTTGATCCTACAAGTGATAGAAAGAATATCTCCAGGAACCAATCTAGCTACATATGTCTCCAGGAACCAATCTAGCTACATATGTCTCCAGGAACCAATCTAGCTGCATCTTCTTATGTAAACCTACACTGGACTACATTATTTAAAAGTAATGTTTGAAGAGAATGACATTCGCTTTTGGAGCCAACTGAGCCATAAGAGCAGCAGCAACATTGCCCTGCATTGTTCTCCTCTATAAAACTGATGATAGAATTAATAATAAGTAAGACGATGATCCAACAAAATCATGATAACTTGCATCATATATTTGCACAAAAAAGGTGACGTCACCATCTAGTGATCTGAAGCACGATGGTAGAAGTGCCATTGCCATTCTTCGCCATTTGGAACCTCCAAATAAACCTGCATATAGAGGTATGAAATGAAGGTGGGTGAGATGCCAAACCAACTTAAGTACATTACAAAGGGAAATGAAATGCAGCATTCTGCAATACACACTATCCTCCCACCTCAGTGGTGTACCTACCCCTTGGTTTTTGAATATTTCTTTAAATAACTCACCCGGAGTTAAAGATCACATGGTCACTTAATCACATAGTTACAGATAAGAAAGCAATGAATTGAGTACATGTCATGAATTAATTTTATGAGGTGTGCACATCTAGGTGTGTATTAAAGAAATTATCAGATTCTTTAATCATCTTAGTGCACATGGATTTACCGTGTGTTCCTATAAAACTATTATTTCCCTTTCTGAGGAATCCCATCATGAAGATTTGCCTCCCCTTTCTTAGACAAACAAAAACAGCAGCATCAAAGAGATGGTTATGTTATAAAAGACTATAACTTCAACTACCCATAAACAGATTAGTCTAACATTGGCAATCCTAAATTCCTTGAAACAATCAAGATGAGCTAGAATGCATGTCAAATAGAAAGCTAGGGAAATCAGAATTACATACCTTATTTACACCAATTGTCTTTCCATAAAGTTTGATCATATTAAGCACCTTGACTGCCTGCATAGCAGTCAAGACAACAAATTTATAGTCATAAATAACATCTTTAACAGAATCGGGGAGCTACACAATAAATTGAGAAAATGAAAACTTATGTAATCAGCATCCTCTTCACTTCGGAACTCCACAAATCCGTATCCTTGATGGAGGTTCGTAACTCTATCTTTGGGAACATACACATTAACTGCACGAAAATGAGCATAGAGTTCCATTAATAGTTTTAACAGATCTTAATCAATTCAATTTCATTTATTTTCATTAATAGACGGGATATAGAGCAACTAAATACACAAAGCAAGCTTTATAATTAGATACATACCAACATGATCAGCTTGAACAAACAGCTCCCACATCAACTCTTCACTAACCTGAAAACCAACCAAACAAGAAAATCAACAACCAATATACAAAACCAAGTGGAATGAACTCAATGCCAAAACCCTAGAGGCTCAAATTTCTAATTGTCAAGCAAATCAAGAAATAGAAAGAGAAAGAGAACCTGAGGGTCGAGATTGTTGACGTCAGCAGTGGCGTCCTGGTTTCTCTCGGCGGAGTGTTGACCGAGCAAGTTGGCTCCGACTCCCGGAGCTATTCGAGTCTTCATTGTGTCTCTCTCTTCTGTGAAACCCTCTCTGATTATTTACTTACCAAAAAGCTCTCTGATTGGTTGCGTATTGAAATTGGAAGCCATGAAACAGAAGATGGTGTATAATGTAGAGCAGAGGATGAGAATGTGAAAGGTTAGATGTGGCTGGGTTTTGGGGGTTTTTCAAGCCCTAAAGATGCTGGGTTCTGGCTTTTGAAAAATCTTGGAACAATCTTGTGTGGGTATTTTGGACCACGGAATATTCCACTTCTTCCAGCCACGGAATTCGCTGTTGCTATCCCAGTCCCATATTTTGTTTTGGCTTTTTGACAGAGAGGGGAGGGCGAATTTGGGTGGTGACCCTAACCAATTGAAACTAAAACCGAAGTCGGAAAGATCGAAATAGTGACCTGAAAGGCTTTGTTTTCCATTTCGAGTTCGCAAACTCGCTTCTCACAATCGTAAGGCGGCAAACGCATTCGAAATTGGATCGGCTAGTGAGAAAGAAGCGAAACCTGAAACCATAATCGAGTCGCTAAAGGTGGTAATGGATCGGAGAGAGACTGCCATCGGAGAGACCATCATTGGTTGACTGCTCGAAGAAGTCTTGGATGTCTTTCGTGTTTATGTTGGCTCTCCACGCATTACTGCACTTCTTTTCTCTAAGCCCAAACCGAAACCTTCAGTGAGATCTGGGAGATTTGAAAATTGGAAATTGAGGATTTGAAATTTGGGGATCCAGACGGAGGATGGTGGGGATTTGAAAATTGAAACCCTAGAAATATGAGGGATTTGAAAATTGAAAATTGAGGATTTGATATATGGGGATCCAGATGGAGGATGGTGGGGATTTGAAAATTAAAACCCTAGAAATCTGAGGGTAAGAGTGAGGGTTTGGCCACAAGTTTTGGTTTTGGGGAGACGCTGTCGAGAGAGGGATGAGCTTTGGGTTTTGGTTTTGGTTTTGAGAGCGAAGGAGTGAGGAGCTTTCGGTTTTTTGTTATTTTTTTCCTCAAGTGTTAGGGTTTTAAGCCCGACCTATATTGATTTGGACAAGTCCTATCAATTTGGACAAGGACTTACACAACAAAATTTTATAAACATATGGTCTGAGTGTGGCTATTTTAAATTTGAGATTTGTCTCCTATCAATTTGACTTCCCTCTTTGGGGAGTTAGAGAAAATGGTGGTGGGAAATCTCCCTCCTTCAGCCAAACATATTGATCAGACCACAGTTTTATTATTTTTGGTCGTATGATTAATACATATTGGGGGGAAATTTGGGGTTTGAGATGGGGTTTGGCACCATTTACATGGTGAGAAAATTGCCGCTCAATTTATTAAGCGTCACACAACGGTTTTATCCTTAAACACCTTCTGAATTAATTCATAAGTCCATATCAGACGACAGATTTTGTAAAAACGACATCTGAAAAAATAAAAATCAATTAGACGACGGAAAAGTATGATGCGTCGTGTGCGAGGCATCGTCTGATTCAATTTTTGTAGTAGTGTTGCTCAAAATATGTGACCGATCCCGCCCCATGTTTTGGGTTTTGGGAAACCACCCATTTAACAACGCTATACTTGGCGAGCTTTTCCCTACAACCCATAGCAATTCCTCTTGCTGGCAATTGAGATCCCCCAATCCGCTATCGCCATTGCATGTACTTGCCCTTATAACCCATGAGTTACCTAGATTCTAGTGGCAGGATTCATTTCCATTGTTGTCCCAGAATGAAGAGTACTGAGATAACTTCCCAAAGAATATTGGGGGAGGATACCATTACATCAACTCTGATGGATTAGTGTAAAAAACGATTGGAGTTTGTTTAGTGAGGCTCTTAACTTTGCCATTTGTCTTTGTTGCTCTTTATAGGTCGGTTGTAGTTTTTTTTGACAAAGAAATTTTTTTATATATTAAAACCTCTGAAACAACCAGAGTTTGTAGTGTCAAACAACAAAGATTGAGTAGCCTCAGTATGGACTCTATTTGTCTAAGTTACAACATCGGAAGCAGCATGTCCTAGATTGGTTATTGCATTTGCTACAAAGTTCGTTTCTCTTAAAACATGCTTGTGTTGATATCACTTATACCACATACCGCCAAGCATAAGTAACGACCTCGTAGGTGAACCCCGTGACATGATTAGTCCTGCCTAAGACATGCATCCGGTACACCGACACCCAAGCTACCTCGTCATGATGGAAGTCGACCGGTATCTCGCATAGAGGCCATCCTCCCATGCTCTCCAAAGGGCTTCAAGAGAAACAAATAGACACATATCGTCCCACATCGGATATATAGAATAGAATGGGACTTACTTTAGCTATAAGAGGAAGTCCTCCCCTTCTTAGAGATGGATAGGATCCATGATCCCCACACTTGTATACTACAAAGGATACTTGGCCTCACTCATAGTGGAAATATCTAAGTGGATGTAGCCTTGCCTCAAAGGCAAGATGAACTACTATACATGCTTGTGTCATTTCTCTCTCCCTCTCTACCTTGCCTCATACTTAGTTCCCGTTCTGTATTCTCACACAGAAACAATGGTGCTAGAAGGAGGAGCCCTAGGAGCTTGGGTATAAGCCTCCGACCTTGAGCAAGGGTCATGTACGGGTACCACGAGTCAGTGGGTACACGCAAGACATCCCTCACCTTTCTCACCCAAGCCTCTGAGGAGCCACTGGGTACATGAGCCAGCGGGTACCACGAGCCAGCGGGTACGTGCACATCCCACTCCCAAGTACCTTCAACTGCACTCCCAAGTTCCACTCTTCTTCGGGCCTCTCACGAGTCAGCGGGTACGCACACCTCCCAGTACCTCTCTCCATCCCTCTGCCATGCAATACACCACCACCCATCAAGGTCCCACTTAGCTTGGCCAATAACACATCAGTGATATGCACCGTTTCATCATCGGTACTCAGAAAGTTAATTTGAAACTGTATACTCAACCCGAAGATCACAAGCCCCCGACAATCCTCGGTGCTCCCACTCCCGTAAGCAAAGCAACCTTACTTAATCTCAAATCTCACAGTCATCAGTACCTTAGCATTCCTATTGATCATCTGGTTCTCTAACAAGCTTCTACGGCCCTTGACCAGCCCGAGACTCCGTACGTGAAGTTTCAAATACAACCCGGTCAAGGAGCTACACAACTACACCTATCTTCATATGCGACTTTGGGATCCATCCGTACTGGACTTTGGGTACCTGCATATCCTTCCAGGACCTCCTTGGCTCCTCCTCCTTCGAGATTAAAAAAAAAAAAAGGGGAATGGATCTGCTCTGGACACCCAACCCACCCCGATGACTCACCCTCAGCGTGACAACTTCTATCGAAGGCCCATCACAGCAGCACGTACCAGTGACACATCACCCCTGACTCACGAGCACCGTCCTAAATCCCGGTGAGCCAATCCAGCAGCACGGAGGCCCGACGGTCATCCTACTCCGTAGGAGATTCGAGTCTAGCCCCAGCTCAAAGTCGGGCATTTAATAGCAAAATGCTCCAGGGTCATACACCTGGTCCCATCCGGGTCAAGCCAGTTCATCACCTTAAGAACTGATTTGAACTGATATGAATGCATCGGTGCACGAGCAGTTTCGAATACGACCTGGGTCAAAGAGCCATCTTTCCGGCACTTTGAGTACTTGCACACTTCCGGGACCTCTTTAACTTTTTCCCCACCTGGATCATCACCGACCGGGACCTCTTTGGTTAGTCAAACTCCACTGAGAACTTAGCTTTGTTTTCTTCTACAACATTAGCTACCTAGCTCCTCCGAGGGGCAACACACAGCAACCCGCTCACTTTCGACAACCCGGATCCTTTCTTGATTCCTTGTCGACATCGTTTGTTCTCGGGTTCATTGGCAACCGGGAAGTTGGTTTGGACACCAACCCGGAGAGCACAGGCCACTAAGGTTCACCCAAGCAGTTTTTTGACCTGGCACGCCCACTCTAATACAAGAACAACCGGGAACCCATCGCTCTACTCAACCCAGAATCTTCCTCTTCCCGGCAGTATACGTCTGGGAACAAGCGAAGCTAAGTGCCTAAGTCTTCACAGCTTACCATTTCTCAAATTTATCAGTAATCATATATGTGCATGATGTTGCTCTTTGTGCAATTACTGCCCACTCTATATGCATCAATCTACTTTCAGAAAATGGATACCGGTGTTCAAATATAGCTGCCATGTATATCTTCTCTCATGAGAATCGAATGTCCACCTTTCATTTACTTTTCTTTTTCCTGAACTAAACCACCATGTGGTGCACATGCACAGGCTTAAAGGCTATAAAATGGATGCCCCGTCCAAATTATATACTTGTACGAATATGCATGTGATTCTTTTCACCGGGAACGAGTTCATGTCAGTCATGATATTATTATATCAAGTTCAAACACCATGCTTGCATGACCTTATGATTTTATAATTCATGCATGATTAACACCTTCAGGTTGTGTTTGTTTCGTGGGACTGGATGGGATTGGACTAGCTTATATAATGAAATTAGACTTGTCCCACGTTTGGCACACATGAGGACTCAATTAAATGAGATAAGAGAGTCCCCGCGTCAGCTCCCGACCTTCTTACATAGAACCCCCAAATCTCAAGGGACTGTGGAAGCAAGGGCTTCAGCAATGCTCAATCCCTTTCGCGCGCTTCAGCCTCGTCTCTCCATCTCTCGATCGCGCTTCGTCCTCCTTGAACTACTCGTCCAGGTTCAATCTCTTTTCTCTCTCATGCTCCTTTTGCTTTGATTTTGATTCCCTCTTCCCTTCGACCCAGTCTAGCTTCTTCTTCTGGTGTATCTACTGTGATTTGTTAAATTAAAGACTATGGATTGATTTTCTATTAACAATTGTTTATGGGTTGTAACAATTGGTGTCTGGGTAGCTTGATTTGCTAAGAATTGATCAATTTCAAGACTGGTTTTTTTTTCTTTTAACAACGTCTCTGTTTTTATCATAGATTTAATATTTCTGGATTTGGATAGTTTGATCATAGATTTAATATTGTTTTTGGTATAGGAGTCTGCTTCAGGTGCAGTTGAGATTGCTGGGAAACATTTTCCAGGAGTAGAATGCAAATGGGGTGATCAGGGTCTTGAGGAAATTATTGCAGATAGTTCAATTCTTGGTGTTGCTGTGGTTTTAGCTGGCCAAGTTCAGGTATCACTAATACTAAAGCTTGCTTCTTTTTTTATTGAATCATAGAAACAGAAGCTTGGTAGTAGAAATTTGTAGTCTTTTAAGCGTTTTGTGTGTAAGAAGATCTTATTCGAATGAGTGGATTACAGGAATAGTATAAGGTGTGTGAAGTAATGGTCTCTTAGTTTTAAGTGTTTGGTTATACCCTACGAGCAGAATGTAGAACTAATTTTTATGTGGTTGTTGATTTAAACTATAGTATTACCGCTTGTCCTCATTTTCATCCAATTTTTTTTTTTTAGAATACATTTTCATCCAAATTATAACTCTGATGAAATGAAAAAAGGAAAACAAAATGAAGTAACTATATAGACGAGAAGATGTATTCAAGTATGTGAGATACACCCTTTCGGAGATATTTTTAGCATACCGTGTAGCTATATAGATGTGAAGATGTAATCAAGTATGTGATATGAACCAACTCATGCAGGTTGATTTCTCACTGAAGCTTCTCAAAGCAGGGAAGAATGTCCTTCAAGGTTAGTCCTAGTCTCTAAACAATTGTATAGTTGGATTGTCAGAATGATGCAATTCTATTTGTGAGATTGATAGTTATGTTAAAGGATTTGTAACCTCCAATCAACCCCCAGGCTGGTGCCTTCTTTTTTATTTGACAGAAAGCTTACATGTTATGGTGCTATAATAAATCATCTAATACATTTCATTGACTACAGTGGACTAAATCTTTCCTTCTGTTTATCATTGCTGTACCTATTCACTATTGCTTGGCCAACTTAATGGACTTGAAGAGAAACCAGCAGCAGCTAGTAAATAGGATGCAATTTACTTTTATGTGTTATAACTGTCTTTCAATTTATTTTATGACATCTTAATTTGGAAAATGTTGGTTATTTGTTATGTTATTACTTTTACATGTGATTCTGTTTATTCTAAGTTACTTATTCTGTTATGCAGCTACAAGTGAATTGGAAATTGCAGTGTCAAGTTATAAATCTATTGTTGCTAATACCTCCAATAAACCAATTTGGGTTGTAGCAGAAAATTATCGATTTGAACCTACTCATGTTATCTCAGGCTGTGTTGTATTAATAGGTGGACTTGTCAATGTGTAAAAACTAACTACAAGTATGCAGATTGTGGTTTCTTTTCTCAATCTATGATTCTTTTGCTGTATGTGAACTTTTAGTCCAATACATAAACAAACATGGGATATGACTATTTTGACTATTCTGCTCTTTAGTCCTAAGCAGTACCAAACATGGGTCATGTATTAACATAGCATATCCCAGGCTAGAAGAGTCCTAGACTATTATAGGAAATAAGGTGGGAGATATAGTCCCCCATAACAAACACAGCCTCAGGGCACGTGTTAGGCATGATTATGTGACACAAAACTCATGCATGGCCATTATCTGACCGGTACACATGTTCAGTGTCAACCATGCATCTACTTAGAAAACACATTTGTTCCACTTTATTCATATTTATTCATATGTAGTCTTGCCATTCTATCCAACCATGACAGAAGGACATCTGTTTGACTGTTTTAGGGGAGTGAAATTTGCACTCCCCAAATTGCAAACCACACTCTCCTATATTATTTTAATAATATTTCATCTCACATTTCTTTACACTTCCTAAAATATCCCAAGTAAGGTTCATTTTCTTTTTTTTAGTCTTTTTCTTTTCTCTCTCTCTCTCCTCCAAACCACGACAGATTCTATTTTCTCTCTTTCTCCTCCAAACGACATACTCTCTCTATCCCCTCCATTGAAGCTTTCTGGTTCCACAAATATCAACCAAGACGAAGTCCAAACCAGGTCATAGTCCCAATTCTTCTCTTTATTATCTCACATATCTACTCTAATTTCATGTCCAATTTTGCTTTTCTCTTCTGTAATTCAATTTTGTTGTTACTGTTCCTTATCTTTTGGCAAAAATTGCACAAGTTTCTTTCTTTATGATTTGTGGGTAATATGTTTTCTGATAAATTGAGAAATTTGTAGTCTTTATGCTTTTTGAAATCTTTTCAGGCAGCTTATATTGAAAAAAGTTCACTTTTATGCCCAAAATCAGCTGCTGAGGAGGTCAGTACAATGGAAGAAGAGCCTCTGGATACTGGGTTGCAAATTTCTAAGTCTTCAGATGATATGGAAGAAGACTTACAATCTAATCTCCCGTCTGAAGGCTCCATTGTCAATGGTAAGTATTATGTGCTATCACTTTTATTATGTTTAGAGCTTTTAATTATTTTGTTTTTCTTTGATTTACTTGAAGGCCCCTCTAATCCTCTATGATTAATGTTTCTGATGAATTCCTCTCATTATCGACTGAAACTTTTGAAAATCGAGAAGACCTTTTTCTTTGATTTACTTGAAGGCCCCTCTATGGTTAGTCGGAATTTTTTGTTTACTTTCTTTCTTTTTTTTGGTTGATGCATTCTGAGGAATTGTTTTGGTAGTCATACTTTGTTATGCATATTTATAAGTGATTTAAGTATGCTGAATGTTTTTTTTTTTTTTATGATCATATCTATCCGTAGCAATGTACTCTGCAAAAGGACACTAGTACAGAGCTGAATGTCATCCAATTTCTATTTGTTCTTACTTCTTTTGGTTTGTAGTCTTCTTTTTGTTGTTTTTAAGTGTGAAGTCATATCATGGAATGCAACCGTTTTTTATTTTTCTCAATGTTAGGTTGATGCTTAGATACTTTAGGTTTTTAACTGATGAGTAAGAGAAGTGATTATTTTTCATGCTCAGGTTTATTTGATGAACAGAATGCATCAAGAAATGATTACTTGGTTGGGGTAAGCAATGCAGTAGCTTGTAGAATGCATATTTTATACATAATCAGGGTTCTGAAAAGCCTTGAGGGAGTATAATCTGCCTAAACTTGGTTGTTATTACGGCTCCAGGTCCAATTTAGGATTGTTAACCTCTTGCTACAAGTGACCGATTCTATTAATACTACTTCAAATGCTTGGACCATGTTTGTTTGAAATGTAAAATTGAGTAGGTGTGCTAGATATGTATTGTCTAATGTGTTTTGCTCATTAAACTGAAATATGGGCTTTTATTGATGTTTGCAGGAAGTTAGCAGTGCATGAGAGGCTTTTGTGCAGCATGGCCAGAACTATGGTCTCTTTTATCTCTCACAGCATAGGAGAGTTTTGTAGATGACATATTATTAGGGGCTATGAGTTATCTATTTGGTAGAACAAGTTTAGGATTTGAGCTATGTATCGTTTTGAAGTCAATGGATGTTACTTCAGTAGTGCAACTTTTCATACATATTGGATTTGATTGAAGAGTTGTATTAAAATTATGAATTTGAATTTTTTTTCATTGGCATACGAAACTGGATTTTAGAAGATGAAATTCCTTTACGAATTTTGATTCCAGTGACCATCCTTATCTGGCCAATTTTTTTTTTTTTTTGGGTCAATCTGACTAAAATTTCAAAAAGAGAAGAAGAAGACAAAAAAAGTCTTACTGAATTTCAGAAAAAAAAGAGAGAAGAAAAAGACCAAAAAAAGAAAAGGAATCTGACTTGGGGTATTTTAGGAAGTGGAAAGAGAGATGAGATGAAATATTATTAAAAAAGTAGAAGGGAGTGTGGTTTGTAATTTGGGAAGTGCAAATTTCACTCCCCCTGTTTTATTTTTATATTCTACTTCTTCAAAATCACCTGAACATTGTTAATTACTTACCATGCCTACCCATGATTACTATTGCCATACAATAGTTGTGATTAGTTTACGTCATGCACCAACCATGACAATTGATTTTTTGTAGCATGCTCATATTAATCTTCCCATGTCAGATTAATCATTTATGTAATTACATGGGCAATTCAATCCTTCATGCTATGGATTTAAATTGTCAATATGCCTCTCATACCATATCCGAGCACACAAGCGCAATATATGTGATTCATCAATTAAATCATATAACTTGCTAATTACTTATTCTCTTTTGCCTTTGGAGAAAGCAAAATCACTGTAATTGGGCATTTTCTTGTGCGTACAAGGCCAAGCAAACTATCGACGATCATCCATCGATTACATAGAGCGTTATGTTTGGACAACTCCAACATGATTTGGTATTCAGGTCAATCCCAATTTTCAAGTTCTCCAATCGGCAAAAGATAAGTTCTCATTACACTTTTAAATTCAAGTTAATGCAATGGTTTACATGCTTCAAATAATGATTTCTATAATCTAAGTATGCCTATGATATTTGATAATTTCGATATCATATCTATTATGCCTATGTATTAATGTCAAACGTTAATTTAATTGCAATCCAATTAAATTGCTACATATACACATGTGACACTAAACAAATGTGTAATGTGTGGCACTTAAAATTCTCGTCCCGAGCGAGGTACCCTCAAGGGGTAAGCCAAGGTCAAATCCTTGCATCAAATCCCACCAAGCCCTCACGCTACCCCATCGGGTACAAGAGGCACCAAGCCCTCACTTTACCCCATCGGGTACAAGAGGCATCAAGCCCTCACTTTATCCCATTAGGTACTAGAGGCACCAAGCCCTCACTCTACCCCATCATGTACAAGAGGCACCAAGCCCTCACACTACCCCATCGGGTACCAGAGGCACCAAGCCTTCTCACTACCCAGCCTGGTATCAGAGACCGGGCCCTCCAACGGGTACTAGAGGCCGACGCCTATACAATACCCCAAAGGGTACCAAAGTCTGTGTACTCGAGGCCTACAGGCCCTCATAAATCCTCTACTCGAGCGAGGTATCCCAACAAGATAATTAAAGGGTAGCTCCCTTACAAAAGGCAAGGTCCAGTCCCTTGCATCCAAATCCTTGCCCCGACCGAGGTACACCCAACGGGTAAGCCAAGGTTCAATCCCTTGCTTTTGAGTCATCTCACCTCCCGAGCGTTCTCTACACTTGGGGGATTTATTCATACCACTTTTCACAAGTGGAGGTAATACCTGACCGGGACTATCATTGAGCTTCACGCTCATACTTTTGGTGCTATGGTCTATTAATGGAAATATTGAATTTTTTCGCCTTGTTGATCACAACAATTAAATTTCTTTTACATCCCATTAATAAGACCATATGACAGAACTCACACAACCTACCGCTCGCTCAATATGAACGAGCGCAATTCTTACACATTCATACTCGGGGGACTATCATGGTCTTGCCATAGTCTCGCTAGTATGACAAATAGTTACTTGGATACTGGAGCTTCATTCTCAGCCTTACCGGCATCGTCGAACATAATCTAAGTCTGAATTCCCTTTTTACTAACTACGTGAGTTGAGGGACTTGGCGAGTGATAACACTCCCGATCCTAACACATATGTATCACATGCATACAACATTTACATATCATTATGTGTCATCGTGCTCATCACACATCTTTGCATCATATGCACTTTGTATGCTATCACAACCATATACATTTTTGACTTATGCGTCGTATGTCAACATTACATAATATGTGCATACACACAATGTGTAACATGCATCTCATATAAACATTCATGCACCTTGATACATTTGACTCAAATGTCACTTAGATTGCCCTAGCGCAATCAATATGTTTTTTATACACTCTTATCTTATTTGCAGGTACTAGCTTGATGAGGGCCCCATGGCACCAACCTACCCGTAGAGTCCCTTCTTGCTTACTGAGTTAGGGGACTAGTATGGGTATGACGTTCAACAAGGTCATCACTCATACTTGGCGACATCATATTTAAACTCCCAAACCAAGAAGCGCCTCTTACTCGGGGACTTGGGGGACTTGTTGATATCACTTATACTACATACCGCCAAGCATAAGTAGCGACCTCATAGGTGGGCCCCGTGACATGATTAGTCCCCCCTACGACATGCATCCGGTACACTGACACCCGAGCTACCTCGCCATGAAGGAGGTCGACCAGTATATCGCATAGAGGTCATCCTCCCATGCTCTCCAAAAGGCTTCAAGAGAAACAAATAGACACATATTGTCCCACATCGAAAATATATAATAAAATGAGACTTCCTTTAGCTATAAGAGGAAGTCCTCCCCTTCTTGGAGATGGATGAGATCTATGATCCCCACACTTGTATACTACAAAGGCTACTTGGCCTCACTCATAGTGGAAATATCTAAGTGGACGTAGCCTTGCCTCAAGGGCAAGGTGAACCACTATACATGCTTGTGTCATTTCTCTCTCCCTCTATACATTGCCTCATACTTAGTTCCTGTTCCATATTCTCACACATAAACAGCTTGAATGAGATGGATTCAAAATGTGAAGCCAGTGTCCTTATCTCTTTGATGATCTTGAAAAGTCTCCAGGGTGGTCTAAAGAGTCCACAAACAGCATCAATGACTAGCTTTGAATCACCTTCGACTTCAATCCTCATGAAGCCAAGCTCTAAAGCACAATGAAGGCTATTGCTCTCTGCAACTAGAACTGTTGTCTTCCCCATATGTCGAGTAGCTGCTAGAAGAGGCTTGCCAAGGGAGTCTCTAATTACAAACCCACCAACAGTTGAGACTTTAAGGATTGAGCCATCGAAGTTTATTTTAACATGATCACTAGAGGGAGTCTGCCACCTAACTAAGTTTGGGTTTGTAGGCAGTAAGCTAGCTCTAACAATCACACCTTGTTTACCTGAAGCTGTAGTTACAGCAGCTGCAGCTGCATCAATAGAGCCCTGGTTGGCTTTAGCATTACGAAAAACAACATCATTTTGAGCTTTCCGAACTTGCTAGCAAATGGTAATAATTTTCTCAAACACGGCACTACAGTACGGTTGTAATAAGAAAAGCTCCTTTAACACTTTAAGGTAGCCTTCATTCCAATTGACTGGGGGTCAAGAGTAGCAAGATTCCACACTGCTTTACTGTCATTGCAGTAGCCAAATAAGTGATTGGCAGTTTCATTATCTTCTTGACACAGTGGACAAGAATTGTCATTAATTAGTCCAAACCTTGACAGTCTACCCCTGGTCTTAAGTCTTTCTCTAAGAAGAAGCCAACCAAACATTTTCACTTTTGGTTGTATATTCAGCTTCCATAGCTTATTGATTAGCTCAATTTGATCATGTTTTTGAAAATCAGAAATTTGTGACTAAGTAGCTGAATTTATAGAAAATTTACGATTGGAGGCAGGTCCCCAAACATACTCGTCTTCTTGATATGTAAATGGAATAAAGATACCAAGAACCTGGTTGACAATGGAAGGCTCCAGAGGAGCATTGCCTTATTCCAAACTTTGTCGAAAATGTAGTCACTTATTGTTTCATCTATATTAATCAGGTGCCTACTATCTTCAGGAATGTAATCCAATAGTGGATGGTCTTGCGCCCAATTGAACGTCTAGAATTTGATGTCCTTGCCATTTCTTACAATCCAACGCATTCCTTTGACAATCAGCTGCCTTGCATCGAGTATGCCATTCCAAGCCAATTTACCAAGAGCTGCATTGTTGAAAAAAGCAAATGGTCTAATACCTAAACCACCCAGTGATTTGGGTTTGCAAACCTGTTCCCAGGCCACAGGTGGACATTTCATATCATTTCCCCATAAGAAGGTTTTAGCTTGTTTGTCAATTTCATTGGTAACTTTCTTGGGGCATTTGAAAACAAGACATGACATGGTTAAGCATACCAGTAATATTAGATTTAATAATAGTCAGTCTAACTGCATGAGATAGAGAACCATTTTTCCAACCTGTCAATTTGTTGAAGATCTTAAGGAGAAGCTCTTGGGTATTTATAGGGTCCTTCCAGAAGATGACATTGTGTATGCCAAGATATTTCATAGATAAGTTGTAGTTGCTCTCAACTGTTTAAGATTTCATTTTTTAGGCCTTGTAGCTGGGCTATGAGATTTCATTTTCTAGACCTTGTAGTTGGGCTATGAGATTTCATTTTCTAGACCTTGTAGCTGGGCTTGTTGCCTCATGTGCATGCAAATTTTTTTCGCACATTTCTAAATACTCAATTGGATAAAAAATTTCTTAAATACATTACACTTTTTATCTAAAAATAAATGAAATACCTACATGTGATATGACATTCCAATTTGGTACGAAAATACCAAACATTCTACTAGTCTATGTTTCGTCTCTAGATATAAATGGAGATTTTTAGAAACAACTAAATATAAGATCTCTCTGTTTTTTTTTTAAGAAAACAAAATATATGGAATGATTATATTCAAACCTCCTAATTTATTTTTTAAACCTCTCCTAATTTTTGTAAAAATTTAATCCCATTATTTTCCTCTGACTAAAAAATAAAAAGGAAAAAAAAGAAGAAGAAAATTTTAATATTGATTTAATGACCGTATATTGAGTGGTTCTGATTCTTGAATATACGGTTATTGAATAAATATTAAAAATTTTCTTGGTCCATAGTCATCTACTAATTTTCTCTTCGTCGCCTTCCCCGGCAATCTCGGCTTCACCTTTCTCCGGCGCCGACCTGACCTCCACTCCACGCGCCATGGCGGCGACTTCCATTGCTCGATCCGCCGCGACTCATCTCTCACCACCTCTCCCATCGAAGTCCTCGCCGTCCGATCGCTTCCCTAGAACAACACTAAAGTTCTGCCCGAAACGGCGTCGTTGTGCCGTCGTCGTCGCTTCTCTTCACGGAGACGGAAACGGAAAAAGCCACCACCAGGTCGGCGGTGCTCTGGATTTGGAAGACTTGCCGTTCGACGACGCATCGAAAGACTTGCACACTCTTCCAAGTAACCAATCTTTTGCTCTGATTCGGATCCCTGTTTCTGTAAATTTATGGAAAATTGAGTTCATTTTTTGATTCGGATTCGTTGATTCAGGACCTTTGTCTTCGACTTTCGCCTCCAATTCGGTTGCTGAGAGCTCTCGTCTTCGTGTTGCGTATCAGGTATCTCTCTATTCTCTCTGCTCAACTCTCAGGGTAGTAGAAGCTAAAATGAGTCGCTAAATACTAAATTGGACAACCAACTTTCAAATTTATCAACTAACTTTATAGAGCTGTAGGTATAGGTATATATGCAAACACCTAACTTTCAATTTCTGATCCTGACAGAGAAAAAAAAAAATGACATTGTAATTGTGATGAATTATTTATATTTAAATTATTGTATGCAGTTGGTTTTGGTCCACAGTAATAGGGAAGGAAATCATGATTAGGTAAATGCATGTGTTGATCATATTGAAAGTGCATCTGGTGTGAAACTGGCTGATTTTATACATCTTGCATGCCGGATTTTATGATATCCGGAGATGTTGAGCTATCTTACCTAAATGTGAATATTTGTTTGGCAAAGCTTCAAATAGATGGGGAAACTTAATCTGCTTAGACTTGGGTATATATGCAGTATAAAGGGAATATGTGATCCAACATTAGGGTTGGACAAAGATTGTAATTTTTTCTTATTAAGCAGTTTGTCGACAATTGTGAGTTTTCAAGTGGAAATATGAATGTATGGTTTTGAAATTTGGTTAGCAGTTTGACCAGAAAATGTTAATTTGATTCACAGTTTGACAAGAATACATTACATCATATGAGGTTATTCTGTGGTGAAGTCCTTAACTCTTGATAACTCTATATCTGGTCAAGTCTAATAAAAGTATAATCTGAGGGCTTACATAGAGGAGTTCCTTTGATAACCTGGATTTTACTGTTTTAGCCATTAGGTCAGATATAGTTGATTGATATGTAGAGTACGTGAGTTGAAAGAGGTATGTTATAACCATCCATGTTCTCAGTTTGAGCCATCAACTTAGATTCTTATAAGATCATTTTGGTGTGTATGTATGTATGTAACAAATCTGGGTAATGTGACTTTTTGGGCTCTGATAATTTAAGTTGCAGATTGGGATTGAATCACATTGGTTCAAGCATTTTTAGATGGTAAAAGAAAAGGAAGGGGGAAAAAAACTTGTTTATAGATGGTTGAATATTGAATTACATTTCAGGGTGTTCAAGGAGCATACAGTGAGTCAGCTGCTCAAAAGGCATACCCAAATTGCGAAGCAGTGCCTTGCGAACAATTTGATACTGTATTTGAGGTAATTATTTCTGTTTTTGCCATCCTCATTGTTTCTCTTTATTGGATTTGATTGTATCACTAAATTCTGGTAGCATTACATATCATTTATTCATTTATCTTTAGTTCATGAATAATGACCCATGATGTATGTGCACTATGGAAATGCAGTGATCATGATGCATATTCATTCTTGAATTCCCCTGATTTTAAATCAAGGGGCAAATGCATTTCATTTCATGGACCTGAAGGCCTTGGATTGCATTTCGTTTGATGAATTTAAGTCAGGCTGCATGTGGTAGGGTGTCCTTTTGGATCTGATTTGAGAACCGCTTAATTTCTGTAGCTGTATTTTGATTCTATTTGTGGGAATTGATAATAGTCTTTGCAATTTGTTTCTCAATTTGTTGACACTGAAAGAACTTCCAGTTATGATATAAGTTTGGTAGAGGCCTTCTGTATAATTGAAGAGATGGGACCTTATGTATAATGGGAATGATACAGAAATATGTTAAAGTAGGGAAAGAGCTGTTAGAAAACTAGTCAACTCATTGCATGCTCCATATTGTACGAATTTGCAATAAATCATTTTCAGCGAACTCACTACGAATATGCAATCTTTGTTTGTTGACTGTGAGAATCTGAAGGTTATAGAGATGCATAGCTTTAGAATCTTGTTTTGCATCTCCTGTGGTGTCATCCTTAGCCTTATGCTCTTATTTTAGAGAGAAATGTCAATATCCTACACCTCCAGTGTAGAATTATTTACCTTCTTTCCTTTAAATGTTTGGGTGTTGATAAATACAGCTCTGATGACTGGCTTTTTATTCTAGCTAATTGTACATTCTCCTATTGTTCTATTGTTGTTGACTTGTGCCTGTGTTCTTTTCTTTTATCTCTTTTTGGATATTTGTATGGTTATTTGTTGCCTCTCTAATAGGAAACTAAGTAAACCATCTTTATAGTGGAGACAATGTCCTTTAGTTTGGGTGAACTGTAGGGTTAATGCTTCTTTGGTCCAACTTACTGTAGGCTGTTGAACGGTGGCTTGTGGACAGAGCAGTTTTACCATTTGAGAATTCATTAGGTGGTAGCATCCACAGAAATTATGACCTTATACTCCGGCATAGATTGCATATAGTAGGGGAAGTGAAACTTGCAGTTCGACATTGCTTACTAGCTAACCATGGTCTTGAAATTCAAGACCTAAAAAGGGTTCTCAGCCATCCACAGGTATATTAATTCTCACTCCATGGTTCTCTCTTCATCTGTTATTTTACTTTTTATCATGATCTTCCCTCATAACTAGTCATATTTCAGGCTCTTGCTCAGTGTGAGCACACATTAACCAGGTTTGGATTAGTCAGAGAAGCAGTGGATGATACTGCTGGTGCAGCAAAGGTAAGCCCCTGATTGTGGTTGGACAGCTTACTCCAAGAATTTCTGGTGCCAAATATAGCTCATGATATGTTTGCACTGTTGTGTTTGTGCATGGAGTGTTTCTTTTCTGTTTCACAGAGAAAAAAAAAAAAAAAATCTTGGTTGCCTATTTTAAGTTGAAAAACGTAGTACTGTCATTTCTGGGGGCCTGCCTGTTTTAAATTGTACCATTTTCATTATTCTCATCTCAGAGGGTCTTCTGGTTCTATATCGTTGGGTTTCATTGCATGGTAAATTGTGTTATGAGGCCTCAGTCTAAAACTAGAATATTCAGATAGATTATCTATCATGGCTTATAAATAATTAATTCATTTTTATAAATTGTAGCATGTTGCATTCCACAAACTGAAAGATTCGGGAGCAGTGGCCAGCTCTGCTGCTGCAGGGATATACGGTCTGAAGATACTTGCAGAGGATATTCAGGTGTTATCCAATAATATTTGGTGTTATGATGACTTATAGTATGCATTAGAGGTTGCTTATAACTTTCTTTGTACAGGATGATAGTGATAATGTTACTCGATTTTTAGTCCTCGCAAGAGAACCTATCATTCCTGGCACAGATAGGCCATTCAAGGTGAATCCTGCAAGCGTGTTTCTGTTGAGTTGTTGAATACATGTATTCCACACCTTTTTTTGAAAGATTGATCTTATTAACACTTGATTATTACATGTATAGACGAGTATAGTTTTCTCTCTAGAGGAAGGCCCGGGAGTCCTTTTTAAGGCACTTGCTGTTTTTGCATTGCGTCAGATCAATCTTACAAAGGTAGGTTCTGAAATCTCTAGGTCTTCCCATAGTTTCATTTTGGTAATCTATTGATAGCCCACTTTGTTTCTTTAACCAGATTGAGAGCCGTCCCTTGCGGAAGCAGCCCCTGCGAGCATCTGATGATAATAATGGTGGAATTCCAAAACCAAAGTAAATTCAGTGAACATCTCAACTGATTTATACTTCCCTAGTAATGAAATAAACACGCAGTTGCGATTGGTATTACTGATGGGCCTTTATTGCCACAGCAATTTGATTTTGGCATTAAAAATTATAATCAATTTTTTTATCTGATAGGATTTTTAGTTAACGATTATTTTCCTATGATATTTTGTATTTTTCTTGCAGATACTTTGACTATCTTTTCTATGTGGATTTTGAAACATCGATGGCTGATCATAATGCACAGAATGCCCTTAGGCATCTCAGGGTTTGTATCTTTCTAAAATAATTCTCAACTCTATGAAGGAAATAATCTTAAACAGAGATATGAAAGTGTATATTTGCTTTCCTTTGCAGGAGTTTGCTACATTCTTGCGGGTACTAGGGAGTTACCCAATGGATGGAAGCATGCTATGATTGACCTACAATTGTGGTAAGAATCCAATTTCTAAATGAATGTCATAAACTTGTTTGGAATGATTCAGTCTGTGTATAGGCGATTCTGACATGAGTCCTTATCATCCTCAATGTTAACATATATGTTGTATATGAATCGGTCCCTTCAAGCTTTAGTTGCACCTCTAAGTGGAGCCTGTTCAGATGTTCTCTAAAAGAAAACATCAAAAGTACCTTTTTTTTTTTCTTTTCATTTTTATCATTCAAGAATCAAGACTCAACCACTATTGTTCAAACCAGTTGCTAATTCTCTCTTGCTTTATATTTCTTGATCCTCTACCATTTTTAATCAGTTAATTGTTATAGAAATTATTACCTATTGTAAGAGTGTTGTGATTGTGTCAGATGGTCTTCTTGGTTTTTCAGTTCTGATCCTATTTCTACTCCACTGGTCTTGCAGATACAGGGTTAATGAAGGTACCTTTAATATGGATCCGCGTTGTTGAGCTTCTGTCTGTCATTATTGTCCCGAGTTAAGGAAAAGAATTGAATCATAGGACAAGCTGTTGTAGAGCTCGATTTACTGGTTGGTTTTGTATGTCCTGCAAGTATAGTAGTTGGGTAATATCTTGTTAATAGAAGCTGGTTAACATTGCAGTTGGATGCAATTTTGTAGTGGCTTTCGCTGATTTTTGCTATTCAATTGTTTAGAACTACTTGATGAATTATCAAGGTTGCTCCTTTGTTGTTGAAGATCTAGTCCTACTCGGCATTCTTGTCACTGTCGGTTTCTTTATTGTAATATTCCTCCATTTTACCAATAAAATGTGGTCATATTATTGCTGCCCATTGTTGAACTTTCAGTTTTCCCTGACAAAACTAGTACTGAACCATACACTGCGTTGAACCCTTGACATCAGTACATTATATTTGTTCTAACGATAGTCCCCTTATTAATTAGAGTAACGAAAGCATTCAAAATATGTGTAATGGAAAAATAATCCAATTGAGTGAATTGACCAAAGGAAAAAGAAACAATAACCCAATAGTACATATAGGCGATCATAAATAAAACTTGCATGTGAAAGACATGTCACACCAGAAACCGACTAATGCAGGCAGTGTGCATAATGTTCACTTAGCAGTGAACTTATTGTAAAGTTAAATTGTAGATCCGGGTCCTAAAATGTATGACAAACATGACAGAATTACTAATTATTTATGGTAATGAGTTCATAACAGATCCTCAGTTCTGTTATAACCAACTTATTTAAGGAAACATCTGATCGGTTATTGGAGAAAACTTGAATCAGCAGACGAAGCAGTGCTCATCTAATCCTTATTATCATGAATTGCTTGCTCCAACTGCACAATCCAGCATGTTTTTGAAGGTTTTAAAATAAAAGAAAAATCAGAATATTAGAAGAGTTTACAGTAAACTTAAAAGACGAGAAACACCAAAGTTACCAATATACCTGAGCAATCTTATTCAGACTCTCCTGCAAGATAGAATATTCACGATTGACCCCTCCAAAGAGTGCAAGACACCTGAAAACATAACATTAATTTTCCTTAAAGCAAAGTTTTTAGAAGAGGGAATTAGAGTCTTCATCTATCGATTACATTGTTTAGGGTTTGTATAAATTCTGAACAATTAATTAACTGGTGATGGTGAGGGAACAGATTTCTTACGCTTCTCTTTTGTTTGCCTCACTTGCCTCACAGAGCTCAGCGCAAACATCTGCCATCCGAGCGCCACCGATACTGTGATATCAACTTTCTTTTGTTATTCATGATCAATAATAAGTTGGTAATTTTGTTTAGATGATAAAGACCATTGATATCCTTAAAATGAAATGCATAGACTGCTGTATCAAAAAGGAAAAAAAAAAGAAAAAAAAATCTTTCTGTAAAGACTACCTCATGCTACTTCCCTTCAGTTTATCCGCAAGATAAGTCACCCTGGGATAGTTCACTGCAGGCTCACTCCTAAAAAGAATTAAAAGCAACCAAAATCAGTTTTCAACATACGTAATCTGTTAGGTACTTGAACAAAATTAGTTACTTGAACCATTAATGGAGAAACTAAAATTACTTACAGATTTTTGGTGAGTTCTGCTATCGTATCATCTGCTCCACCAAGGTAAATAGTTATAGTGTTAGTAACAAACTGTGGACTTTGTTCATCTTGTAACCCTTTCAGTTCATCAAAGTAGTCATCCAGAATGCCCTGCCAGAGACAAATTAAAGTGGAAATTAATGAGCTTGTAATAAACTTAATTACAACCAAAATTGTTTTCTTCTTTTTAATGAAAAATGATAACACATATGGTGTGCTACTTAGCTGACCTGGTCTTGCAAGGAGCTGATGAGTTCATTGAGCTTCTGGTTGAGATCCTTTCCGGCCATTGTCTTCTTCTGGTTGTGAGAGAGATGAAAGTGCCCGAGATGACAAAAGAGATTGATGGAATCAATTACTAGATTTAATCAAATGGTTTTTCATGATTAAACTGGCCTCTTTCAATTTTATTTATAATGTGTCGGTGTTGTTTCATGTTATACAGGATCTATATGCGTCAAATCAGTACGAGTGCTAAGTAGAATGAGCTTTGCATGTCTCTGGTTTTTTCACAACTTGATTATGAGTATTTGGATGCATTGTTTGACTCATGCTTCATACCAATTGTGGGGTTCAATTCAAACTTCGCCTGGATTCTCATTCTGATTGAACCCCAAATGATCCATCTCCATCCACATCAACAATCTATTTCAGTTTTTTTTTTTCCTCCTCACTTGTTTGTGTGAGTGTGTGAATTTGGCTTGACTATACCTGAGGGCATAAATTTGTCACCAAAGAAAAAAAAAAAATCTAAGGGATTCAATTACAAAGAAAGAGATCAAATTAACTTATTCCATTCAATATACAGAAGACAATCATGAAATCGATCACATATGTTTATTCTTTAGTACTTGAGAATTAGTTAACTATACGACCAATCCGAGTTCAAACATAACTAGAGCTGTCTATAATGAAAACTAGTTGATCATAAGCTTTTCAAGATAAGCATACAAACTGCCAGAGCTTGATCGGCTTGTTTCTCTTTATAAGTTGATTGTGAAAGAGACAAGCGAAGCTCATTACGAGCTCTCTATATCTTCTATAATGGGCAGATTTATTTCTCTATACTGATCGAAGCATTCATGTAAAATCCTACATTGAACAATAGAAAATTAACTGAAATATACTATATCCTAGGAGAGGCTGGTATAGTTTGCCTCCAGTCACCCTTTTATGGGAGCAGCACTATAGCTGTGAACGTGTGAGAGTGGGAGGTGATGATAAATTCATCCGACTTTGGGAGAGGGACTCGCTTTCGAACAATATTGTGAATGAGAAATATATACTACTATATTAATAGTTAATGATCAATATACTGAAAATTTGAAAGTTAATATGATTGCATGTAGTAGCCGTTACCTTTAAATGTTCCAAGTCGTTAAGGTCTTGTACTTTATTTACGTGAACTGGTTATTGAACTTAATTCCATTATATACAATGTAGAATTTTTCTCATGTGTGTCACATATTGTAAGGCAATCTCCCAAGTGGTCTAGTCAATTCCATGTGATTCTTTTATGTTCCAATATCTTTGACAATCTGATTTCCGCCTTTTCAATGACTCTACGTACCCAGCCTTAATATTTTGTTGCTTTCTCCTTCTCTTAATTTGCGACTATTTGTTCTATTACTTTATCACTAGAGTGATCATGGAGTTATTCCTATCGTTGGTTTTATATAGGAATCTAGTAAATGCTCGCTATATTTCTGAATCAATTGGTTGTATACGGAACAATTATCTAATAGGGCCAATCGTAGATAAAACTCACTCGCATTGATACACAAATAGATAGTTAATTAACCAGAAATTGACTCATCAAACAGAGTACCTACATAATGTTCACTTGACAATGAACTTATTTTAGAGTTCAAATATAAAACAAGGATACATAAACATGATTACTAATCCTAAATGAGTATATAACAGATACTCAATTCAGTTGTAACCAACTTATTTCATACTCATAATATAGAACATCTGATCGGCCGAGAAGACTAATAAGCAAACAAACCAGCTCTCTACTTAAGGTGTATCTCTTCAGACCCCATTATCATAAATTGTGCGCTCCATCTGCATTATCCAGCATGTTTTCGAAGGTTGTCAATATATCAAAATAGTAGAAAAGCTAGCAGTTTGCAGTGAAATTAAATACGAGAATTCAAATATCAAAGTCACCAATGTGTTAATAAGATTACCTGAACAATGTTGTTCAGATTCTTCTTCAAGTTTAGATATTCACGATTATGTTGGGTTAGTCCCTCCTTATTTGGAGGAGAGTAATTCATGTGGTAGTTTTTCGTACTACATGAGGAACACACTTTCTACTATTCCTTTGGTGACCCAATAAATGCAAAGGAAGGCTAGCTATGTGAATAGCTAGGGTGGTGCAGTAATTGTTGAATGTTGGAGGGAAACATGCATTAATCAGCATGTCAACATTGAGCATGAAACAAGGAGGAAGCTTGACTTTGCTTCCATGCATGGTACGTGCATACGTTGAATTGCTTGAACTCCATGAAGATCAATGCCTATATAAAGGCATCAGATACAATAACAAAATATCGAGAGAAACATCTTCATCCAAGTAGAGAGTGAAGAGTGTCCACTTCATGTTGAGAGTGTAGTAGTGGTTAGGTAGCAAAACAAGTGTGAGAGAGAAAGTTTCCTTCAAGTAGTGTTCTTGAAGTTGTGTATCTCTTGTACCCACCTTATCATAGAAGTTCTTGTTGCTGCTGCCCCGTGGACGTAGGCACCTTGCCGAACGACGTTATATCCGGTGTTCCATTTCCATTACTCTTTTATTTCTTTACATATTATCTTTTTTGTGTGTTTGGAGTTATTAATTACTTCCATTATATTATTTTTTCCAACAGATTAAGCACCTCAAAGCTCTCAAGGCATCATTGATACACAAAAACTACGTCACAACCCTAAAACTCTCTCTCTCGAGAACACTAAGCTTGCGGCGGCAAAGGCAGCTCTAGCCCTCGTTCGGGCTCTCCAGCCTCGCCTGGATGTGGTGGAGATACTGCCGGACGGGCGACACATGGTGTAGCCCTCTGGGATCTTTGCTTATGGTTTTGATAGGTAGCTGGCTTTATTTGGATTGAGACAGCTTGGGGCTGGAGGTTCGTGCATGCCGATTCAGATTGACGATGGCGGCTGAGTTTGGTTCTTTCCTGACGGAGGCGGCTGGGTTTCGATCCAGACGGTGGGGGCTGGAGTTCGATCCTCACGACATCAGTTGGATTTCGCTCCAGACGGTGGTGAGTGTGCGACCCATACCAGGTTGGGGTTCAGTTTCAATCTGTGGTGTGGTTCGTTCCTCTCTTCTGGGTTGGGTGCGAGCTCGGAGGTGGTGGCGGCGAGGCGGGGTCACGGCGACAATATACAGACGTGTGTGGAGCTTGAAGGCTTGGGGCTGTGGAGAGAAGATGGGTTGGGCTTCGTTGTTGGGCCTTGGTAGGATGTCCTTTAGGGTTACTGTTTATTGGCCTGGGCCTTCACTTTGTCATTTGGCCAAGTGTTTGGACCTAGGGCTATAGATTGTTAGTTGTGTTGCTTTCAATAACCCTTTTCTAGGGACTATGCTTGTTAGGTTTTCTTTCGGGCACTAATGAGTATAGTTTTACTCGGTCTATTACTACGACCTAGGTTATCGTAGTAATAGGTTTTCTTTCAGAAGTGAGCACTGGTTGTATAATGAATGGTCTAGTCCCTATGTACCATGTGGTACCCCACAACCTCTTGTCTATCTGTCAATGGTAGTGGAGGGGTATGTAATGGTCATTCTGGCTTGAGATTTATATTGGCAATCATTTATTGATTGATTAAAAAAAAAAAAAAAAAAAAAAAGCCCTCAAGGCACCTGCAACAAGAAGATTCATTTTTCTTAAAACAAAATTTTCATAAGAGTACGTAGTAAAATACAGTCCTAATACTAGTAGATTACATTGTTTAGGGTGTTTATAAAATTCTTATAAACTAATCGGTGACAGTGAGTGAACAAATTTCTTACTTTGCTCTGTTCTTTGCCTCACTTGCACCGCAAAGCTCACTGTAGGCATTGTCCACCTGAGAACCACCCATACTGTATATATATATACAGATCCTATCCAGAGCGGAGCTCCGCTTTGAAAATTAACGTGTGAAGTTCGAGTTTTGGGTCACTTTTTGGTCGCATATCCACATCTTGACCGTTCAGTTTTTAGGTACTAGTGTATAGATCATCTCTGCAAATTTTCAGCCAAATTGATGATCGTTAAGATATTTAACTCGCTTAAACCAATGGACGGACTGAATCTGTCAACCTGAACCGTACTAGTTTTAAGGAAGTTATCAATGCCTTAACGATCATCATTTTGGCTGAAAACTTGCAGAGATGATCTATACACTAGTACCTAAAAACTGAACGGTCGAGATGTGGATATGCGACCGAAAAGTGACCCAAAACTTGAACTTCACAAGTTAATTTCAAAGCGGAGCTCCGCTCTGGATAGGATCTGATATATATATATATATATATATATATATATATATATATATATATATTGGTATACAGATACCTCCTAAGCACAAGTATTGGAAGCATGAGACTTGTATAGCCTATATACCAGTGAGGTAAGCTCCCAGCCGAGGGTTTTGATACCCCTCGGGGCGATATCGGGGTCCCGAGGATCCCACACCGAAAGAAACGGAATTAAGCCCCCACAAACCTGCTACATTAAGGTCATCTCCAACAACCTAAAGAGGTAACTGTTCTACTATCACTTTCCATTATCATTATCTTACACGATACTGACTTAGGCATCGGAGCTTTGAAGGCCGGCACACCCGGTCTTCCTTCTGACCTTCGTTTGTTTTGTAGATAAGTGAGATCAATAGTGGTAGTAGCAGACCGATACATCCCGTGTTCAGCTGGATCGAACTCCTCTCGAGATGTATTAAACATTTGGCGCTAGAAGGACTCCCCCCACTCCTTGCTGGCAGAACAACACATCGATGGCTACCAACAATTCCGATGGCAGCAACGACGATTCGCCTCGTGAGGTAATGACCCGCCCAACTCACTCTCGAGTTTCATAGCCCAAACACTGAGACTCGATTAGTCATGACCAATGATCCGACCATCGTGCTACAGATAGTGATGAACGATCTCATGGAGACACGTGCACAGGCAGAGCGTGCAGCGGCCATGGCAGTTCGCCGGGAGGTCGAAAATATGACAAACCAAAATCGCATCCTCCGAGAGGCACTCCAGCGGCGAATTGCACATATCGAAGCACTGGACAGAGCCCACTAGCAAGAGACCTCGATACCAACTATCGGTGGTGTCCCGACACCAGGAGTAGTCCTCACCACCTACCCGAGCACCGACCTCACTAGCACCTTCATGCCTCCAGGCGCTACATCGGGAAGCCCCACGGGCCTCACGCTTAGCAGCACGAGTGCAGGCCCACAAGTGATCTACTTAAACTCACCTCTACTCCCCAGTCAACTCGGCACGGCGCCACCACCTCAGCCCGTCCAAGATATAGTGGGAACCTTAGGTGCAAACGCCGCCACAGCCGCCACCATACCTCCACCCGATCCCAATACTCGGCTACTGCTCTAGATGAGTGAGGCCATTGCCTCCTTACAGGCACGAGTTGAAAAATCTGAAAGCAGGGCCGGTTGGCAATCGATCACAGCAGGCTTTCAGGGAAAGACGGGACCACTCATTGCCGGCATAAAGGCTGAGAAGCGCCCACCAGAAGCCAAGCCCTTCAAGATTGAGAAATATAACGGCACTCGAGACCCTTACCACCACTTAGAAGTGTTCCAGTCCATCCTACACAGTACCCGATACACGGACGCAATGGCATGACACGCGTTCTGAGGAAACCCTAACTGACAAGGCCCTGCATTGGTTCCTTAATCTTCCTCCCAACTCCATCGATAGTTTCCAAGAGCTCGGGGACAAATTTCTCCGCAGGTTCATTCTGTGCGGCAGCGGGTATCGCACGACACCTGACCTATTCCGGCTCAAACAACGGCCAAACGAGCGATTACGAGACTTTATTCGCTGATGGCAGAAACAGGCTAAGCAGTGCCGTTCCCTTGACCCAGCCCTAGCAGCATCAGCATTCAAGTAAGCACTCTAGCCAGGTTACTTCCTACTATAGATAAACACCAATCCACCCGCGACATATGACGACCTCCTTGATGCCACTACCACCTTCGCACAGGCTGAATACGATACCTTTGGTTGCTATACCAACTCCAGTGTGCATCCAGTCAGCGTCCCTCAAGTCAACAACCCCATTGGGACCACAAAAAGTAGAGGCAATGATTCTGCCAAAGACAAGCCCATTCGGCATGACAGGTCCCAACGAGACCGATAAGGCTATAACGACAAAAGGGACAAGCAGTAGGGGAAGAGCCCCGAGAAGCCAAAATACAACTCCTCAAGCAGTTGATATCGCGATGCACCGTACAGCGGCACTCGGCACATGGATGACTAGCGCTTCGAGGCACCTCAATATGAGATTTACACCACACTCACCGCTTCTTATGAGGATATCTGGAATAACCACAAGGACATCATCCCACGACTGCCACTGAGCAAACTTGGCCAGGCAAAACCGCCAGATAACGGTAAATACTATACATATCATGAGGAGTCCGGTTACCCCACAAATATCTGTTGGGCACTAAAAAATGCTATCGAGCACCTCATTCAGAGTGGCCAGCTCTCGCAATATCGCACTCCTACCACGGGCGCTAACTGTGAGCCCCTGAAAATTTTAGTTAATTTCCAAAAGTAATTTCTCGCCAATAAGATTTTTCGCAAGGTAATTTTAGTGAAGAAGTCGATTTCGGAGATTGTTTTGGTGTCGAGACCACCTATTAGGCCTTATGATTTAAGGTTTGGGCCGAGATTATTTCATTTAGGCCTAGAAGGTTATAGAAGTTTAGTGAGGCGACCGTTTGTTGAATTTTTGAAGATGATAAATTGAGTTGTAACAAAGTCTTAGATTTTGGGTTTTTACGAAATCGAGTTTTGGGCCTATGAAGAAGTCGAGAAATAACTTAGGAAGTTTTCGACGAAAAACTAATCAAGTTGCGAGCCCAAACCTGAAAATAAACAGCTAGGAGAAATTCGTAATTTGTAGCAAGGGCAAGATGGACTTTTCACATGAGCTATGAATAAATGGGTTATAGGAAGCCCCAAATCTCAAAACCCTTTCTTCCTCTCTCATCCGCCTCCTACTCTCTCTCTCTCTCTCTCTCTCTCTCTCTCTCTCTCTCTCTCTCTCTCTCTCTCTCTCCGACCTCTCTCCTTCTCTGTGCCTTCGCCGTCTCTGACCACCATCTCGCAAAACCGCCACCACCAATCAACGTAGCTCTTGAATCCGACCCAAACCTAAGAAAAATCTAAACCATGCATCAACCTCTCCCTTTCCTGTCTTCCCACTGCCAACGCCAGAAAAACACCATCTTTGGCCATCACCTTACAACACCGCCTCCACCAGTCGAACCAGAGTACAAATCTGACCAAAACCCACCCGGAATCGACGACATGCATCGATTCCAGCCTCCACAGTTGCAACACCACCGTTTACCCACCTTCATTGACCTCCGGATGTTTCGTCAGCTCGCCACCACCACCGCTCAATTTAGCAAGCAATAAGGAGTAAAACCCAAAAACTATTCATTAACCGACGCCGGAAGACCGCCGTATGCGCTATCGCAGAAGACGTGGATCTGTGATTCTTCGTTCTTCAATTTTCGGCCAAGTTCACGCTACAGTGCCACCATGGATGTAGTCAGCGCCTCAATGTCTAGAATAGCCCCTAACCTAGACCTCCGATTTCGACCAGAGGCACCCAGCTTTGCCATGAGAGCCACCGGCTTACCTCTTTCGTCTGGTAAGCTATATTTCATCACCTCTCTTTGGTTGAGGCCTTTATTCTATTATGAATCGGAAGCCCTAATTATGTGTTATTCAATTTGGATGAATTGAGGTTTGTGGAATTTGCGTTTTTGGAGTTTTGGTAAATGAGGAGACTGCTGGGTCAGTTTCAATTGAAACTGGAGAAGGTAAGAACCATGTATAGGTTCTGTTTTGGGATACAGAAATGGTCAAGGGTTGGTTACTAATGATTTGGTATTTGTTAGGTATTTACACGACTGTTGATGGTAGATTGCAGCAATTGGAACTAGCTCTCAGTTTGGAAAAGAAGAATTGGTAAGGGTCCGGGTTTTGAATCTGCTGTTTGGTGAAACTATTGTGGTTGTGATCTGTTGTTTGATCGATGAATGAGTGTGGTTAATGTGTGAAATTATTAGTAGCTGATGTGTGACTCGATTAAGTTTTGGTATTGTGACTCATGATGATTTTTTGTTTTTTTGTTGATGCAGGGTGAGGGAGGAGTCCCTAACACCCCAAAAAATTTATTAGAGAAAAGATAAGTTACAATGGAGGGGGACTAAGCCAAAAGCTCCATACCAGCAGAAAACCACAAAGAAAAACAATCTAACGAACTCTAAACTTCGGAAGACCCAAACGGTCTTCATTACAATTTGAAGCAATGAAACTAGGAGTTGTATCCCACCACACAAAGTCAGTAGAAGACGTACCATAGTTTGCTAAGGCATCAGCAACATGATTCCCTTTGCGAAATATATGAGATGAATGAAAATTCATTTGAGAAATGCGAAATAAACAATTATTCCATTGAACCCGAAGCTGTCAGGGCACCAAAGAAGGAGACCGAAGAAAGTCAAGAATAAGAGAAGAATCAACTTCCAGCCATACATGTTTCCAATCCCTAACCCAAGCTAGTTCAATCGCTTTGATTACCGCCATAACCTCTGCTGCAACCGAGCTTGGGATGTCAAAATTAGAAGCAAAAGCACCAAGAACATGACCTTTGTAATCCCGAAAAACCTCACTCACGATTGAAATTGTAGAGATGGGTAATAAGAGTAAGTTAATTGTGAGTTGATGGTGATTTGAGCATGGTGTTGAATGGTTGGAAAATGGATTGAACGAAGGTTAATTTATGATGACATTTTGGGTCAAATGCTTACACAGTTTGGTAATTGAGAATGAGTCAAAGTGTCGAAAACGTACTCTAAAGCTATCATATCCCGAAATGAAATTAAGAAATGAAATTGTTCGGGAATGATGATCACTATTTATTTGCTATGTTTTAAAGATTAAGTAAAAAGGTCAAACTGGTTTACCTGAAATACATTCAGGAAATAAGTATGATCACCATATCCCGAATGAGCTTATTATGGTAGGTGAATTGTTTGGGAATGGAAATTGTCAATTGTTTTCCTAAAGTAAAAAGGGTAAAGAAATAAAGCCAATGTGTTGAGTATAATCACCATATCCTAAATTATTCAAATGCAACATCATTTGGATTATTTGGGAATGGATAATAGGTTTTAATGACTAAAGGAAAATTTGACGGACTTCAAGGAAGTTAAATAAATGCTTTGGTTGCTCGGTTAATTGAGTTATAGTGTAGTCAATGTACTCATTGATTTAATTTTATTTCAAAGGACTCGAGCGTGTGCACATGGATTTGGACAAATGATCGAAAGTCGGGAACGAACCCGAATGTGGATGAGCACTCCATATCCAGGTAAGGTGAGCTGTCCCTTCCTTTTTAGAGACTTTTCTATATGTGGAATGCTCTAGTATCATAATATGTTGCCTGCAAGTACATTTTTGGTTGTTCATTAGTCGATGCCTCGTGATATCATTGTTTCCATAACTGATAATTGTTTATTGCGAAAACCGAGGCTAGACTTGCATGTTGAGATACTGTACCCATTGTCTGTTTGTACTTGTGACCTGAAAGTGAATGGGACCTAGACGCATAGATTCCTAGGGATCCCACGGCGTCGATAATCGTGAACCTCCAGAGGGAGCTGTACTTCTATGTTTGTCGAGGAAAGGTGAGTACAGACAGTGAACCAGTCATAAGAGACTCAGGGCCAGGAAATGGATACTTTCGCTACTTGTAGTCACAAGACTATAGAGTAGTTGGCCGATTCTTGAAGGCTGACGAACCGGGTCGGTCACCGATTTGTTTGAGTTTAGCCGGCATGTAAGTATCTCGGAGCTCCAAGTTGTGTGAAGCATGCTGCATATGTTTTATAAAAGAGAACAAATGTTTGTGGTTGCCTCTTTTAAAAGTATTTTCAATAAACGTGCACAATATTTTGTAGTAAATATTTTCAAGTATATTATTTTTCAAACCTAGCATGGTTGGGTCGGCCCCTACTGGGCATGCGAGGACGAAAGGTCACCCGTACAACAGTGTGTAGGTTTTGAGTATGTGATCGGGAAGCGTACAGGGGAGGCACATGGCCTGGCTTGGCGCATTTCTATTTAACTATATCAAAAGAAGGTTTTGGTCCTTTATCGGATTTTGAAGTAGCTTGTTTATTTATTTCCTACTCGTTTACCAAAACTTCGAGAGGCCCATAACCCTAGGGCCCGTCTTTCGCACTTGTAGATACTTAGTGATTTGTTTTCCAAATTGGGCTCCGATTGTAAGCCCAAAACTCATAGCCCATTTCAAATTCCACTTTTGAAAATATGTTGTTCAGTTGCTAGAATGATTTGTCCAAGAAAGTGTTTTGTAAACCAACAATCTAAACCCAAAAGGCCTTGAGATTTCGAGTTGATGATTTATTGGGATGTTATTCGTGACATGTCGGTTTCTCATTGGCTCGGGTCGCGGTGCTGTGGGACCCCCCTCTCGGGTCACCACACTAACGCCATCAAAGTTTACGTCCAAATCCTGACCATACACAGCGGCGCTCCAAGGACACCCAGGACCCACCATGCACAAAAACGTCAATGCCCTCGGGGCTAGGAGATATTGGGACTTAACCATGGCTGCCACACCCCGCAAGTAGAATGGAACTCGATAGCCTTTAATCGCAGCGAGGACACCATCAAGAAGCACCATAATGACCCATTCTTAATCACCATGATCATCGACCACTATCGATGCCATATGGTCTTGGTCGATAGCGGCGCAGTAGTCAGCGTCATGTTCTGCAGCTGCTACGAAGGCCTCAACCGAGATAGGAAGAAACTCACCCAAGACCATGAACCCCTAATAAGCTTCGCAGGAGAGATTACACAGCCCTTGGGATCCGATGATTTGCAGATCACACTGGGCGGCGGTAGCACTATCGCCACCATGACAACACACTTCATTATTGTCGACTGCCCCTCCTCCTACAACGTCATCCTGGGACTCGATGCCATATGGGGACTCCAATGCTTTGTGGCAGGGCACATGCTAATGATGAAGATACCGACCCCGGGTTGCATCCTCATCGTCCAAGGCGATCAAGAGCTCGCGAGACAATGCAACTCCTTGACTGTCGCTAGGGGACATGGCCGACGAAAGGTACTCCTAACTTCAGACCTACCCGCTCCCTCCGACAAGCCCTATGATCCAAGGGAAGATCTCGAGATTCCAGATGATTGCGATACATGAAGCAAAAAGAAGGATGATAAGCGCAAGCTTAAGCACCCTAGACCAGATGCTTTGGTAGACCTGATATCGGTCTCCATTTTCGATACACAGAAAGAAAAGTTAAGATCGGATCCAAAATGGATCCACAGTTCCAAGCAGAGTTAATCGCCTTCCTCAAGACCCGGCATGACGTGTTCATATAGTCGTATGCCGATATGCTAGGAATCTCCCTAGAACTGTTGACCCACAAACTCACCATCTCACCAGATGTTCCCCCAATTTTCCAGAAAAGACGGGCCTTCACGGAAGAAAAATACAAAGCGATCCAGGCCGAAGTCAAGAAACTCCAAGACATCGGGTTTGTGAGGGAAGTCTCCTACCCGACATGGCTCTCCAATGTCGTAATGGTAAAGAAGCCCAACGGCAAATGGCGCATGTGTGTCGATTACACCAACTTAAACAAGGCTTGCCTAAAGGACAGTTTTCCCCTACAGCGAATCGATCAGCTAGTTGACTCCACTGCCGGCCACAAGCTCCTCAGCTTTATAGACGCCTTCTTGGGCTACAACCAAATCGCCATGGAACCCTCCGATCAGGAGCATACATCTTTCACCACCGATAAGGGTTTGTACTATTACAAGGTAATGCCATTTGGTCTAAAGAACGCCGGGGCCACGTACCAGCGACTGGTTAACGCCATGTTCGCAGATCATATTGGTAAGATCATGGAGGTATATATGGACGACATGCTTGTCAAAAGCGTCACCATTGAAGATCACATTAAGAACATGGGCATCGTTTTCGACATTCTACTCCAATACGGTATGCGACTCAACCCGGACAAGTTCGTGTTTGGCGTACTAGGAGGCAAATTCTTGAGTTTTGTAGTCAGCGAGAGAGGCATCGAGGCCAACCCCGAGAAGGTGTAGGCAATCCTCGATATGGCACCACCAAAAACAAGGAATGAGGTCCAGTCCCTCACTGGGTAGGTTGTTGCTCTCGCCTGATTCATATCGTGCTAAACCGACAAGTGCGCCCCATTATTCAAGCTCCTCAAAACTCACCATACCGAAACGATCAATTGGGGACCCGAGCACGACAAGGCTTTTTAGGGCCTCTGAAACTATTTGGCGCCAGTACCCACTCTTTCCAAACCTATCCTAGGAGAGGTTCTATATATCTACCTCGCGTATCAGTCACCGCGATCACCGTTGCCCTGGTCAGACGAGAGGACAGCAGTGAACTATCCGTCTATTACACCGGCAAGGGATTCAACGATGCTGAGTCCAGGTACTTCGATATCTAGAAATTCGCCCTCGCACTCCTTACTGCCACCCAGCGATTATGGTAATATTTCCAAGCTCACACCATACATGTTTTGACCAACCAGCCTTTGAAACAAGTCTTCCAGAAACCGGAATCTTCAGGCAGGTTGGTAAAATGGTCCATCAAACTCAATGAGTTCGACGTTCATTACACGCCGCTTACAGCCATCCGCTTACAGCCATCAAAGGGCAAGCCACTGCCGATTTCATCGCTGAGTTCATCCCCCGAGAAGATGCCATACCCTCGGACGAGACTATCTCGGAACCCCATCCCACCCCCACATGGACTCTTCACATCGACGGATCCTCCAACAATAAGCTCAGTGGTGCCAGGGTAGTCTTAACTGACCCAGAGGGGAACACTTCAAAGCCTTAAACAACGAAGCCGAGTACGAGGCGCTGATCGCTGGCATCCAGCTGGCCAAGGAATTAGGAGTCACGAAGCTAGCCATTTTTAGTGATTCCTAACTCGTAGTCAACCAAGTCGACGGTGATTTCCAAGCCAAAGAGCTGCATCTATCCCACTACCAATCCTTCGCCAAGGCTTTAACTCCAGCAATGTCTCACCAACCATACAATTGCCCTGATCCCCTGGGCACAGAACAGTAACGCAGACGCTGTCGCTAGGTTGGCAACATTGCCTCCAAACACCGATATGGGAGACCTCAAGCTGGAAACGCTGGACAAGCCGAGCATCAATAAGCCATTCTCTGAAATATTCTTGACAGAGAGCGAGCATCCATCTTCATGGATGGACCCATTTATCTACTACCTCTCCAAGGGTATTGAGCCCCAAGACAAGACTATCGCCACAAGGCTCAGCAGAAGAGTAACGCTATACACGGTCCGAGAGGGCAAACTGTACCGGAAAGGAAGGTCCTTCCCCTTGCTGAAGTGCATCTCCCTCTAAGAGGGACAACGAGTCCTGCTATCGCTGCATAGCGGGGTTTGCGGCAATCACGCGGGAAGAGGAAACCTGGCATTTAAGGCACTACGTACAGGGTACTATTGGCCTACAATAGAACAAGATGCAAAACATATCCATAGCGCCTGCCTTAAGTGCCACCAGTTCGCCAACTCCCCTCTTGGACCATCGGTACCACTCTTGTTAACGTTAGAGATTGAGCGGGATCTCTAGTTAGCTTTAGAGAGAGAGAGAGAGAGAGAGATTGACACAAGATGTATAGTGGTTCGTCTCCGCATGAGCGGGAGACTACATCCACTTGAATGCTATACTAGAGTGTCGAGCCTTGCGGCCTAACAAGATTACAAGAGATGTAATGAATGTCTTGAGTTGTGGGAGGAGGCATTCCTTTTATAGATGAAGGAATGCTTCTCATTTACTTGTTCTTCGATGTGGGACAAGCAAAGATACTATTCTAGTCTATTTAACATGTAGAAAGCTATGTTTATGGGGGCATCTTGGCAAGGGCGGAAAGGTGGCTTCCCGGTGGCGGATTTGCGACTTCCGGATACCGCCGCGTAGCCTGAACATAGGGCTACACGATGCATGTCTCGGTTGGGCCTTGCCATGTCTTGTGGATGTCCCAAAGTAGGTGTTACTTATGCTTGGTGATGTAGTAAATACTCCATATTGTTGGAGGTATGCACAAGTCCCCGAAGTCCCCGAGTAAGAGGAGCTTCTTGGTTGGGGAGTTATAACCACGAAGTCATCAAGCATAAGTAACCGGGCGGCACGGAGCCCCTACAAGTCCCCGAACTCCGTAAGCAAGAAGGGACTCGTTAACCTGCACAACAAAGACAAAAAACAGGCATATGTAGAATGCTCGTTGCATTGGGCAACAAATGTGAGTTGCAATGATATGCGTTGGCATATATGAACGTATGGGGTGCGTGATACATGTTGATGTATGGCGCCGAGTACGATCAAATATGACGTACAAACTCGAGAGCGCGTATGGTCGTGTGAGCATATGGATTGCATATGATAAATGTAAGTTGTATGAGCGCTGCGAAGGTAAACGTTTGTAATTCGTGAATGATGAATACGTGAACGCTTAAGTTTGTTTGGTTGTCGCTCATATTAATGGAACGCGAAAAGAATTCAATTTGTCACGGGCGACAAATGGTAGAAGAATTCAATGTTCCATTAACGTGTGGTGTGTCGAGTAGACATGTGTAAAGTTTGAGGATTGCCGGGAAGGCATGAGCGGAAGCTCGGGGTGCCGGGAAGGCATGAGCGGGAAGCTCGTGAGCGGAAGCTCAAGGGTGCCGCGAAGGCGTGAGCGGGAAGCTCGTGAGCGGAAGCTCAAAGGTTGCCGGGGAGGCATGAGCGGAAGCTCGGGGTGCCGGGAAGGCATGAGCGGGAAGCTCGTGAGCGGAAGCTCAAGGGTCAAAGGTTGCCGGGGAGGCATGAGCGGGAAGCTCGTGGGTGCCGGGAAGGCATGAGCGGAAGCTCGGGGTGCCGGGAAGGCATGAGCGGGAAGCTCGTGAGCGGAAGCTCAAGGGTGCCGCGAAGGCGTGAGCGGGAAGCTCGTGAGCGGAAGCTCGTGAGCGGAAGCTCAAAGGTTGCCAGGGAGGCATGAGCGGAAGCTCGGGGTGCCGGGAAGGCATGAGCGGGAAGCTCGTGAGCGGAAGCTCAAGGGTCAAAGGTTGCCGGGGAGTCATGAGCGGGAAGCTCGTGGGTGCCGGGAAGGCATGAGCGGAAGCTCGGGGTGCCGGGAAGGCATGAGCGGGAAGCTCGTGAGCGGAAGCTCAAGGGTTGCCGGGGAGGCATGAGCGGAAGCTCGGGGTGCCGGGAAGGCATGAGCGGAAGCTCGGGGTGCCGGGAAGGCATGAGCGGAATCTCGGCGGTGCCGCTGAAGCACGGGCGCGAAAGCGTGGCGGTGCCGCTGAGGCACAAGCGCGAAAGCGTGGCGGTGCCGCTGAGGCACGAGCGCGAAAGCGTGGCGGTGCCGCTGAGGCACGAGCGCGAAAGCGTGGCGGTGCCGCTGAGGCACAAGCGCGAAAGCGTGGCGGTGCCGCGAGGCACGAGCGCGAAAGCGTGGCGGTGCCGCTGAGGCACGAGCGCGAAATCGTGGCGGTGCCGCTGAGGCACGAGCCCGAAAGCCTGGCGGTGCCGCTGAGGCACAAGCGCGAAAGCGTGGCGGTGCCGCGAGGCACGAGCGCGAAAGCGTGGCGGTGCCGCGAGGCACGAGCGCGAAAGCGTGGCGGTGCCGCTGAGGCACGAGCGCGAAATTGTGGCGGTGCCGCTGAGGCACGAGCGCGAAAGCCTGGCGGTGCCGCTGAGGCACGAGCGCGAAATCGTGGCGGTGCCGCTGAGGCACGAGCGCGAAAGCCTGGCGGTGCCGCTGAGGCACGAGCGCGAAAGCCTGGCGGTGCCGCTGAGGCACGAGCGCGAAATCGTGGCGGTGCCGCTGAGGCTTTAACGGGTAGCTCGAAGGTGATGCCCTGAGGCATGAGCGTGACCGTTGCTAATTATGCTAGGCTGTATGTACAAGTCCCCGAAGTCCCCAGTCAAGGAGGGTGTTCTTGCGGGTTGATACCAAAGCGTAGCTTTGTGCCGTATATCAAGCATAATTAGTGCGAGTGCGTCGTCCATCTAGAATTGGTTGGAGCGAACGCTTTTGCCCTTTCGGGTGGGCCCCTGCTAGGCCCGCCAGGGAGTCCCCCACTCCTGGCTATAGACCTCCGTATGGTCGGAAAATTGTTTGATGAGGGGAGCTGCGCGGAGCAGAGGGTGTTGGGTAGCGAGCCCAATCTTAGATACCCAAGCGTCGGGGTTAACTGCCGGATCAATGGCTGCCGTGGGCTGTGTTAACTAGTCCCTAGCTGTTTTCTCGGAAGAGAAACTTGACTGCAATGCCGCGTAGCGGTCATTGTCATGATGAGGCGTTGCCTTACCGCTTGGCGGTTTGAATGAAAAAATGATAAACACATAGAGCAAGTAATAAAATTTTGTTTGAGTGTCCCATACTTATTTAATTTTGCAATTAAAATAGAAGCATGGCATATGTGTATAGCATGTACTTGTAATGTGGATGCTAATATCATTTTTGCATTTTTTGTAGATATGCTAACGGGTCATTGAGATCGGTATGTGAAGCATGGCATATCTAGCATGTGAGGTCTAGAAAGTGTTGCCAAATCTACGAAATGTTGTTGGCATGCTCAAAAGTTTACGGAAGCATGTAAAAGCATATCAAGTGTGATATTCTATAAGCATGCTTAGAATTAGTAAAAGCATGGTATTGGCATGGCGGTAGCTCAAATTGAAAGAGCGTAAAAGATAAGATAAAGTGACTTATCTCGTGCCAATTTGGAGGCTAGCGGAGTTTGGCCGAGCGTGACGCTCCATTGCATTGTGGCGGATAAAGTAGTCCGATAATGTCCGCCAACTCGTAGTCGCGGTGGAATGCTCAATAGAAATAGTTGAATTTCCTTGAAACAAAATAGATGATTAATATGCGGATTTGTAAAATCGACACCTATAACTTGCACGTGTACGTTGATAAAATTGTAAGCAAAGTGTACAAATTGTAAGCTCACTTTGATAAACTTCAAAGCATTGAAGTTTAAACAAGCAAATAAATGAAAGCATGACCAGCTAGTCTTTGTGTGATAGAGTTCAGCATGTGCGGTCACTTAGTAATGTTTCACAGCAAAGTTACACGTATGCTTCCATTATTGAGTAACCCACTTATCAATAGGCAAGATAGTGTACGTAAGCAAGGTGTAGTTGAGAACCTATATACTGGCATGTGGCACAAAATTAATGTGATTGCACAAAGTATATATGTGTGCATGGGTAGACAGGTTTGTCAAGTTATTGGCTAACAGATACATGCATGCATGATAATAATTGAATATATCAAGGCATATATAAGTGTATTATATGTGTGCACAGAAGATAAGCATAATTCATATGGCCCAAGCATATATTGCTAATCATGCTTTTGTTGACCTGTGTGAAGGCACAGGCACGTGTGTCCCAAATAAGAGATAAGAAACTTATCTGGATGTTTAGTGTTCCATGCGGCAGAAGTGTATGTGGCCATAAATTGTGAGAGAAAGCAGAAGCACGTGGTGCTTCAATTATATATGGAGGAACACTCAGCTTTGCCGTGCAGACAACGTTGATCAATTGTTTGAACGCTCGGAGGCCGCTGCAATTGATATCCAAGCAATGGGTCTAACTCGGATCGAGTGAAGATGCAGGCGTGGTGATGAAAAGAGCATTGTTCAACGGTGATGATGGAGCTTTGCCGCTGATGGAGTGGGGCGGAAGATGCCGCTGAAGAAGTGTGGCGGTGGAGCCCTTCCGGCGGTGTCCGATCGGCGGAGGAAGCCCAGCGGCGATGGTTGGAGCCAGTGGTGGCTGGCGGAGCCGTTGCCGGTGATTCCCAGCGGGGGTGAGTTACTGTCCGATAGGGATGTTTGGACTGGCGCTGGGCCGTTTGGCGGGGAACCAGTTCGGCGGAGATGGAAGTTGGGCGGAGCACTTGACGCTGATCATGGGAGATTATGGAAGAAGTTTTGCAGCTGGACCGAAGAGGGTGGGAGGGTCTCAGCGGAGATGCCCAGTGCCGGCGGTGTTTGGTCGGCGGAGCGGTGATGCTCGGAAGGTGGTGAAGCTTGGCTCATCGGTGAAGCTCGGCGCTGAAGTTCAGCGGAGGAGAGCTCAGTGGTGGAGCCTTGGTGAACAGTCCAGCGGAGACTCAAGAGTTCGGCGGAGCTGGGCTTGAGGTGATGCCAGCGGAGGCTATCCGGTGGAACTGGGCAGCGGACGGGGGAGGAGGAAGCCGGCGGGGTCCCCTGGCGGACTGTCATGGCAGACTTGGAGGCCGGCGGAAGATTCGTGCCGGCTAGCGGAGCGGTTGGAACCAGCAGAGTGGTTGCACGGCGCTGAGGTTGGGCGCGCAGAGGTGATGTTGCAGAGCTGCAGTCGCTGGCTGGTGTGGCTAGCGGAGACGTGCAGCAGGAAATTGCAGCAGAAGAAGAAGCTGGGCGGAGCGGTAGAAGGAGAGCGCTGCACGTGGGTGTGGAGAACAAATTCTTGGGTGTCCAAAGAAATTTTTGCCGCCCATTTTTTTTTTTTTTTTGAATAGTGCAACGTTGACTTTCTTGAGTTGGCGTTGACCAAATGTTGACGGGCGTTGACCGGACCGTATGGGAGTTGACCGCCTCCGTCGGGCGTTGACCAAATGTGTTGGGCGTTGACCAACCCCGTCGGGCGTTGACCAACCCCAATTTGATGTTGAATGAGTGTTGTCTCGACATTTTCGGGTCAAAGTTCGTGGTAGGTGACGAAGCCTTTGTGTTGGCTTCCCACAGACGGCGCCAATGTTAACGTTAGAGATTGAGCGGGATCTCTAGTTAGCTTTAGAGAGAGAGAGAGAGAGAGAGATTGACACAAGATGTATAGTGGTTCGTCTCCGCATGAGCGGGAGACTACATCCACTTGAATGCTATACTAGAGTGTCGAGCCTTGCGGCCTAACAAGATTACAAGAGATGTAATGAATGTCTTGAGTTGTGGGAGGAGGCATTCCTTTTATAGATGAAGGAATGCTTCTCATTTACTTGTTCTTCGATGTGGGACAAGCAAAGATACTATTCTAGTCTATTTAACATGTAGAAAGCTATGTTTATGGAGGCATCTTGGCAAGGGCGGAAATGTGGCTTCCCGGTGGCGGATTTGCGACTTCCGGATACCGCCGCGTAGCCTGAACATAGGGCTACACGATGCATGTCTCGGTTGGGCCTTGCCATGTCTTGTGGATGTCCCAAAGTAGGTGTTACTTATGCTTGGTGATGTAGTAAATACTCCATATTGTTGGAGGTATGCACAACTCTCGATCATCATCGCCCCTTATACTGCCAATGGGGTCTGGACTTCATCGGCAAATTCCCAACAGCACCGGGACAACTCAAATTCGTTATTATCACAGTGGACTACAACACCAAGTGGGTCGAAGCTGAGGCTTTAGCCACGATCACAATTGCCAAGGTCATTAATTTTCTGTGGAAGAACATATAACTACCGATTCAGAATCCCAGAGACAATCATCACTGATAACGGTGCCCAGTTCGATAACGATACGCTCCTGGACTTCGTTGGCCAGTACGGCACACAGATTTGATATGCCTCCCCTGCACACCCACAGAAAAATGGCCAAGTCGAGGCTGTTAATAAAATAATTAAGCAAAACTTGAAGAAGTGACTCGACGATGCTAAGGGCTTATGGGCCGAAAAACTCCCCGAGGTGCTATAGGCGATCAGAATGACCCCAATCGAGGCCAATGGAGAGTCCCCTTTCTGCTTGTCATTCGACATCGAGGCTGTGATCCCTGTCGAGCAGGAGGTTCACAGCGAGAGGGTCGCATGCTTCGACCCACTCACCAACTTGGAAGGGTTGAACCTCAACTCTGACCTCTTGGATGAGCGCCACGAGCTATCCCATCTCTGGATCAACAACAAGCAGCGCATCACTTGCTACTATAACGCTAGAGTCACTCCTCGCCTCCTCTCTGTCGGGGACTGGGTGATGAAGGAGAAGATGCCAACCCTAACAGGGCTCAAGGCCACATGGGAAGGGCCATATGAAATCATCGAAGTCGTCGGACCCGCTACCTTCTACTTGAGGGGGGCAGATGGCATCACCATCCCACACCCATGGAAAGCCCAGTATCTCCGATACTACCCCAAGAAGTAGAGCAAGGGATCCAAGCTCTCCTCCGCAGCGCTATCACACCCCCCATGCTTGTAAGCATCAGCACTCCTTTACCTTCCTTAATCAAATGTATTTTGCATCTGCCCTCGTGCAGTATGGAATGATATGATATTACATATGCATTGAATGCTCTCGAATGAGTGCAACACTGCTAATCGCCACACCCACCCACTGAATTAAACGAATGCTAACGATTATCGCTTTTCGACCTATGATCTGTCACATTTCTCCCGTCATTATCGCCATAGGCCTTACGATGGCCATCATAGCACGCAATAGGCATGGGCACGCTGTATAGCAATCCCAACTTATTGCCTATGCGCTTTATAATGTTAATGCGATATCGCTCACGGCCGGTTCCGTTGATACAGCACAATGTTGTCACTTGCGAACCCTTGCGCTGCCAATCGCGATCAAATGAATGAACGCTCCTACGAATGAATGAATGTTACGCGATACACCAGCGAATGACTAAACAAATGTTAACGCGATATCTCTCACGGTTGGTTCCACTGATACAACACAATGCTATCACTCCCGAACCCTTGTGCTGCCAGTCTTTATCAAATGAATGAACGCTCCTACGAATGAATGAATGTTACGTGATATGCCAGCGAATTGACTGAACGAATGTTAACGCGATATCCCTCACAGCGGGTTCCCCTGATACAGCACAATGCTGTCATTCGCTAACCCTTGCGCTGCCAGTCGCAATCAAATGAATGAATGCTCCTACGAATGAATGAATGCTACATGATACACCAACAAATGAATGAAAGAATGAATGTTACGTGACACGCCAACAAATGAATGAATGAACGCTACTCGATACGCCAACGAATGAATGAATGAATGTAATGAGACATCGCTCACGGCCGGTCCCGCTGATGTAGCACAATGCTGTCCCTCGCGAATCCTTGCACTGTCAGTTGCGATCCAATGAATGAATGAATGTTACGCGATACGCCAATGAAAGAATGAATGAATGTTATGCAATACGCCACACTAAATGAAATCGCTCAATGTCAAAAGTTCGCCACTCGCTGTCGCCACAAATATCGATATCATACTACACCCAACAATGCGGCGCCTACACTCACACTTCACCGCGGTGAAAAGTGACACGCAATGAAAAGCTCATACAGAAATAAAAGGCGATAGCCCAATGTAAGAAGATACATACTCCAAAAGGAATATTTATTATACAAGGCTTTGCGGCCAATAGCGATACACCAATTGATACTTCGCACAAACGCGATACACAATTGCAACATTACATATTCACACAAATACGATACACATGCAACTATCCTCGCCTGTCCTCCCTAGTCCGGTACAAGCTGGCTCCAATCAAGTCTAATTCTTCAGAATTTGAGGAGCTTCATTAGAAGATTGAAGAGGGTTGATAGGCTGGCCGGGCAATGGTGGGAAATACGGGAGGGCAGTACTAGTTCACCACTCTCCGCCGTATCACCACCCGATATCCATCATTGTAGCCCACCGCACCTCCAACAATCTTAGTCCTCTGGTTTCTCACTTGGACGGGTTTGTAGTTTCGTAGGGGCACAGATTGCGCAATCCCCAAATGGGTGCTGAAGCCGAGTCCTTGTGAGATTAGGCTATAAAGCTCATAACCCAAGATGAGATTAAGCTATAAAGCCCAGAAATCTGGAAATACACACTGCCTAAGGGGAGAACAAAATTTCAGGAGCAAAAGCACAATGATAAACAAGGAAAACGCCATGTTGAAAATGTGATCAACCCATCTCCTTACCCCTACCTATTTATAGGGGAATGCTACCGCCACCAACCTACCCCAGATGACCAATCGTCGCGTCACCTTAATGACCTGCATTAATGATAAGATAACCAATCGACAATGCAATAAATATATGCAATGCACGGGGGACTATAGCCCAACAATATCACTTCCCCATAAACTTTACGTGTCCCAATACCAAGCGGACATTCCAAAAAGTCAGACCACTCGGTCAATTGTCTCAACAAAAATCCAAAGCATTTACAAGAAAAGGAAACCCTATTGCTAGCACAAAATGAAGAAATACAGAGGCTAAGTCTCGCCCTCAGCGCTACGTGTCTGCTCCTCCACCCCGTCTCGCTCTCCAACATTCTCGCCTTGTACCTCGCCCTCGATATCCACGTGGGCCTCCTGCTCTCTTGTAACACCCTCCGCCTCGCGATCGCCAGCTTGTCCCGATACATGCTCCGGTACAGCTTACTCCAGGATCATGATCCCAGAACTTCGACCACTACTCGCAGCACTGGCCTGCGATCTTGCTGCCTTCTTGGCCTGCATGTCCCGCACCATCTTCTCCTGATCAAACCACCTGGCAGCTATACCATCTCAAATCGAGTGCAAGACCCCATCCGAGAAGGCTTTGTTCATGTTCTCTTGAAAGTGGGTTGACCGGAGATAGAGATCCACTGCCTTATCCGCACCATCCTGCCTAGCCTTGGCGGGCTTTTCCCGATGTGTCTCTGCAGCGCAGCGCGCAGGCAAATGCACTCCTCAGTAAAGCTACTCGACCTAGCTTGTTGCTCAGCTAACTCCTTCCTGATCCGCTCCATCTCTGCCTCCCTCTCACTTGCTTCAAGATCAACGTACCGTAAACGGTCAACCTCCCTTTGCAGATTACCAACCTGCCCCTCCAAATCCACCACGTGATTAGGATAAGGAGCCAAACTCTCCAAGGCAGCAACACTAAGCTCCAACTCGGCATCGAGCTCTCGAACCTGCCTTTCCAAGTCCTGCAGACGCTCTTCAGCCTCGCTAACCCGGGCCCTAACTTGATCCACCAACCTCAGGACATCCTCCGCCAGTTGCAGCTTCCAAGTAAGATCCAGGTTCGCCTCCCTCAGTGGAGCGATAGTACCCTCGGCCTCTTCACGATGAGACTCCTCTACAGTAAGTGATCGCTCCAGCTCCATCCTCCTCGCGATCCCATCATCAATTACTCTCCTCATATCCTCGCGCTTCACCTGACCTTGGTCCACTGCACTCTGAAGCTCGCACACCCGCTCCCTTTTGACATTCAACTCCCCCTGCAGTCGGGCTATCTCCCAATCAAAGTGAGTTACCAACTAGCCAAAGGCATGGTAATTCATGTTCACAGCCTGCATCGCACACCAATGTCAGTACACCTACGGGAAAGAAATAACAAATACAGTAAACCCACAATGATACATACCCTCATCAACCTCTCCTGAGCCTCCCGATACCCCAGGTGTGGATCTTCAGCACTCACACTGCTGCGGTCACGATGACAGTTCCGCAAATCGGCAACCATATGAAGGATAGGGCCATCAGTAATTCCAATCTCGCCCACGGTGCGCACTAGACCCCCGGCAACTTCATTGCGAGAACCTCGCGAGCCCCCACTCCAAGATCTCGAGCGCGAGACGTTAACAACCCAAGACCTCTTGCTACCACGAGTATCGATACCAACCCCAACTGGGGGAATCCCGAGTCATAGCTGCGAGGCAATCATCTTCTTTGATCCAACCCCATCTGTCCGAGCCCATGTGTCCGACACTCGGATTCCATCCCCCTCGCCATCCTGGCCATGGGTCCCCACCTCGGTAAGTTGGCTAACCCTAACCACGCCTTCTCCAGACCCGGTTTGCACCTCAAAAGCTTCAACCATCGGACCTGTCTCGCCAACGGCTTGGCTGGTCACCTCAAAGTCTCTACTGTCTACAGTAATGACCTCCCGCAAGACGGGATCGCCAATGTCTTCACCAAAAACGGTTTCCAGCTGTTCCAAAACCGCATCTTGCACGAGCACTAGTATCGCTTTGATGCAGCTCCACCTCTTCCAGTAACCCCTCAATGGAGATCTCCACCTCAACTGTGGTCTTCGAGGCCCGGGCCAAGTCACCAAGATCCACCCCTCCTGTCGAGACCCAGGGGGACTGTATCACCACCACTTCCAGAGTCTCGGGAGACTGACATTCGCCAGCATGCACTTGAAGACCCTCGCCCACTTCACCCACTTGCATTGGCGGCGCTTGGGTATTTTGCACAGGTTCCCAAGCATCTGGAGCCTTCTGCCCCTCGACACTTGCTTCCTCCTCAGCTCGCTGGTTGAGATACTCCAGCACTGTATCGGGAAACCTCAGATACATCTCATCGGGCAACAACATGTTTGCCTGATGATCAGTTACGTGCACCCTATCCGGCAAATCAACGTCGACTCGCCTCGCCGTACCCGATTCTCGTAACAACCCCTCAATAATGATAGCGGAATCGACATCGGCGTATGGGGCATCGCTCTTGGTCAGAGCCTTGTTCGGCATATCCGCTGCAAAACAAACACACAACGTTAGCGAGGATACAACACAACACACAACCAAACACCAAACAAACAGAGAACCCTTCACCAGGAAACCTCCCCAGCTTAAACCTCTCGTATATCGAGAGCCTACACAGACTTTAGAACCCCTCGCCCCTTGGGAAATGCACCCATCAACCTCGCCACACGCTTGCTCTCCAGCATGGTCAAATTAACCTCCTGCCTCACTACGATGCAAAACACCCTATTAGTATACACTAAAGGCAAAAACCCACAAAAAATGCAATCACGATACTCACATATGGGTTAGAAACGGGTCAGAGCCCGATGCATCATATCCGAATTCTGCCACCGGCCTCCTACCAAGCAAGGCCTCCCCCGCTAGCGCGCATAAATGTTCGACGGCAAGTCCTCTATTACAGCACAACCGCGCGCCCTAAAATTTATACACCCACTATCGCCGGCTTTCGTCGAGTACTGCATCTTGAACATGGAATTAAACACGCCGATACTGGGATATAACAACCTGCTAAACTTCCATAGCAACAACACTCCCATTATTTGCCTCAACGCATTGGGCGATAGCTGCCTTACCGATACATTCAGACAAGACAGCAGATACTGCAACTCCTCCGGTATCGGGAACGTCAACCCACACCTGAGCTGATATTCGTAAAAGCATTCCCACCCCAACTCAGGGTGGCTAAAAGTCTAACCATCCCTCGAAGGGCACAACAAGATGCTTTCCGGAATCGCCCAAGTGGTCCTTATCTCGGCGATCTGCTCCTCCGTCATACTTGGACCAGGTTGGTCAATGGGCATATCGCTAAGGAACAACCGCCCCTATGGTAAATGCGGGATCTCCAATACTTCAACATCCTCCACGTCAGGTACATCAGACACCACGAGTTACTCAACCTTATCGGAACTCCACAGGACGAACCCTCACCACTTCTAAGGGAAATACCCTCACCGCCTCCTCGGGAACTCCCTGTGATACTCCCACGAGGAACTCCCCCACCACCTCCTCGGGAACTATTCGCGGTGCCTCAGCGGGGAACACCGTCACTGCCACTGTGAGAGGCGCCCTCTCCTCCATAACGAGAAGCACCAACACCACCACGAGAGGCCCCTTCCCCTCCGCGAGAGGAACCCTCTAGCCTACAACGACTGCGATTCTCCCGCACCATACTACGAGTGATACAAATAACCGGTCAGTCGTTTATTATCTATCGCCTTCCTCAACACTCCCCTGCAAAATTTCAAATCTTCAAAATCTACCCGGAGCAACCACAAGAGGCTCAAGTCAACCCGAAATTCAAGCCCTCCAAAACCTCGCCAGACCTAACGCAACCTAGAACCTGCCGGTAAATCTCACTCCCCGAATACGTCCCCGTAATAAGACCTACACACACCAGTGCCCTCAGATAAACCCAGAAAGGTCAAGAGACGGCGTACCTGTTCACTCCTCTGATCGAAACACAGTGACAACGACGACCACTTCACGATAAGTTCTGCACACCAACGGCCCTAACCTCACCCAGTTCTTATCTAAATCTCCAACACAAATGCAGGAACAGTAACCATCTCCATATCTCTCCCCTGTCCTTATATAAGGACCTCGAGAACACCGGGACCGTTGGAAGTGCAAGGATGACGACCCCAGATCTCACCACGTGTCCGACATCCCTGAGCATTACAAAAGTCATGCGCCGTCGCCTCTGCTCCTCACCACTACGCTATTATTACACATTACGGACTCCAGTACACCGGTTTTCCCGCACACGAAAACAAATGAGATCACCACACGTGTCATGGGGGCATAGCCTATGTGCCAAAAGATGCATGCGACCCCACTACCGATTCACGATAGCGACACAACGTCGAATGCCAACACGATTGACTCACCCCAGCCAAGATTCCTCTTAAGTGGGGACTTGGGGGACTGGGGCTAATGGCTGTACGGTAGCCACGTGGCATAAACTCGCCTTGAACTTCCGATACTTTTACCAACGACAAACTCCCCACCTAAGAGAACTCTTGACCGGGGACTTGGGGGACTTGTTGGTATACACATACTTCCTAAGCACAAGTATCGGAAGCACAAGACTCGTGTCGCCAATATACCAGCGAGGTAAGCTCCCAACCGAGGGTTCTGATACCCCTCGGGGCCATATTGGGGTCCCGAGGATCCCACACCGAAAGAAACAGAACCAAGCCCCCACAAACCTACTACATTAAGGTCATCTCCAATAACCTAAAGAGGTAACTGTTCTACTATCACTTTCCATTATCATTATCTTACACGAAACTGACTTAGGCATCAGAGCGTTGAAGGCCGGCACACCCGGTCTTCCCTCTGACCTTCGTCTGTTTTGCAGATAAGCGAGACCGATAGTGATTGTAGCAGACTGATACATCCTGTGTTCAGCTGGATCGAACTCCTCTTGAGACGACTGAAACAATATCAGTTAGCTTTCTTTTGTTATTCAGATGATCAATAGGAAGATAATAATTTTCTATCTCTAGATAATAAAAATCGTCAAATAGAACTTTAACATCCTTCAAAAAAATTGTATAGAATATAGATACCTTAAGTTATTTTGCTTGACTCTATCAGCAAGCTCTCTCACCCTGGGATAGTTCACTTCAGGTTCTCTACTAAAGCAATTAAAGTATCCAAAATTGTACAAATATCAGCCAGCATATTATTTTGTGAATATATATAACTGAAGAATCATTAATCAATAAACTAAGTTAATTGATTACAGAATTGTTGTGAGTTCTGCTATGGCATTGTCTACTTCAGCAAAGAAAAGAGTTATCACTTTTGTAACAAATTTTGGATTTTGTTCGTCTTGTAACCATTTCACTTGATCGAAGTAGTCGCCCCGAATGCCCTGTCGACAGAGAGTAATTATTAGCGTGGTGATCGATCAATTGGATTAGGTTGCAACTAATTTAATCACACGCATATGATTGTTTTTTTTTTTTTCCCGCTTTTTTAGTGTAAAAATGATAAAACATAGGGTGACTCAGTGAGAGAGATGAAAGAGCTCAAAATCACAAAATAGAAGGGATTAGTTATTACAAGATCAAATATATGGAGTGCTTCATATGATTTTATGTATGTGTCAGTAGTGTTAATTTTCATGCTACACACATCATCTGTGAGTGTCTAGTAGAATAGTCGCATGGATGAGCTCTGCATGTCTCTGTTTTTTATCAGATCTTGAGTATGAGCTTCATTCATGCGTTATACTAATTCTACGGCTCAATGCAAACTTTGCTCGAATTCGAAGCCTCAATTCTCATTCTGATATTGAATCCCCAATTCCATAACCAAACTTTTTGAATATATGAATTTCGTTGCTTGTATTTTTATGGTCCAAAGGGATCATCTTTGTACTGGAAGTCTTTTCGTCTTCAACTCTTCACACACACAAAAAAGGAAAAAGCACAGTAATCATCCAAATCATTACTATAAAGCACATATATGTCATTTTGAGTCCATATACAGGTGCGATACGTGGTGGATACACTCAAATGCGCGTATCCGATGAATCTAATTTTGGATATGCTGTGGATACGTGACATATCTAAATAGGATACATAAAGCTCAGTAAGCACAACTCATGTAAACAGTAACAAAAGGCATATTCACACTCAAGCTCGACTTGTTTCTTTTACAATTGTTTGAGTTTATACGAGTCAAAGACGAGCCGGTCTCATTACAAATTCGAGGTCTCGAGCTACGTGTGACTTTAAGGCCCAATCCATATGTTCCTCCTCGTCGTAAAGAGATTTGATAGTGTGAATAATATGTGATATTTACATTTCATTCATAATGGTTTACAACGTTTTATACAATGATGCTAATTCTATTCATAATTATAGACTAATTATAGTAATACAAATCTCTTAATTAACTTGTGATGATACAGAAGATCCCAATAACGAAGATTCCAAATCATATGGTATTCCTTTCCTCAATACTCCCCCTCAAGTTGGAGTATATGTTAATTACACCCAACTTGCTCAATAGTGCTGAAAATTGCTTCGAACCCAGCGCTTGGTGAACAAGTCAGCTGGTTGTTCCTTTGTTCCAATATGCATAGTTTTGACTAGCCCCTTCTGTACTTTTTCCCACACAACATGGCAATCTATCTCAATATTCTTTGTGCGTTCATGGAAGACGGGATTTGATGCTATATGAACGGCAACCTGATTATCACAGAACAATTTAACTGCATGTGGATGTTTAACATTCAAATCTCTTAATAAACTTTGAAGCCACATAATCTCACAGCACGTCGTTGCCATAGACCTGTACTCCGCTTCTGCACTAGAATGAGACACTGTTCCTTGCTTCTTTGTTTTCCATGAGATGGGTGAGTTGCCTAAGAAAATACAGTAGCCAGTAGTTGATCTTCTTGTGTCCTTGCAGCATGCCCAGTCTGCATCACAATACGCCTTGATCTCCAATTGTCCTGTGGAAGGCAAAAGTATTCCTTGTCCTGGTGTCTGCTTAACATATCTCAACACCTTGTAAGCAGCATCTAGATGAGGTTGTCCATAAATTGACTTAGGATATGTTCAACATATATCAGGTCTGGTCTCGTGATTGTGAGGTATATGAGCCTTCCAACTAATCTGCGATACTGAGAGGCATCCTTTAACATGACTCATTCACCTTGCGTTAGCACCAAGTTCTGATCAATGGGGAACCGAGATGGTTTAGGGCCTAGGAAGCCTGCATCTTCAAGGACCTCTAATGCATACTTTCGTTGGCACAAAACAATGCCTTGCTTGGACCTTGCCACCTCTATTCCAAGGAAGTACCTTAATTGACCCATATCTTTGAGCTTGAAATGACTCGCAAGGAAGTGATTTGTCTCCATGATGTCTTGTAAGTTGTTTCCTGCCAATATAACATCGTCAACAAAGACTAGCAAGGCTGTGAATCTACCTTGAGTGTGTCAGACGAAGAGTGAGTAATCAGACCAAGATTGATTGAATCTGGCAGCCTTGAGAGCACCAGAAAGTTTCAAAAACCATTGCCTCGATGCTTGCTTAAGGCCATACGATGATTTGTGTAACTTGCAAACTCTATTCTCCCCCTTTCGTCTGAAACCAGGAGGCAACTTCATGTACACATCTTCATAGAAGTCACCGTTAAGGAAAGCATTGTTGACATCTAGTTGATGAAGATGCCAACCGTGAAGAGCTGCAAGGCTGAGTAACACTCGAACTGCTGTTAGTTTGGCCACCGGAGCAAAAGTCTTGCGATAGTCAATCCCTGCAACTTGACTATAACCTTTTGCAACCAAACGAGCTTTATACCTCTCTACTGTGCCATCTGGGTTGTGTTTGATCTTGTAAACCCACTTACAACCGATTAATTTCTTGTTAGGGGGGAGAGACACCAAACTCCATGTCTTATTTTCTTGAAGAGCTTGAATCTCTTTGTCCATAGCTTCTCTCCATCGTGGTTCAAGGACTGCCTGAGAGAAAGATCTAGGTTCCTTTTCGAGTGTAATGTTAATAGTGAAAGCTTTATGTGTAGGAGAGAGTCTATCATAGGATAAAACATGAGCAATAGAATGAGGAGTACCTGGAGGAGGAACCTCGCTCGTGGAAGAGGACGGTGCAGTACGTGAAGGAAGGGCTACCTCAACATGAAAGCCTTGCAATGTGGTCGGAGTTCTGGTTGGCCGTGATGATCTTCGTGGTTGTGGAAATGAAGAATGAGGTATTGCATCTTGGGATATGGATAAGTCTGGTAGTGACATATTTGGAGAAGGAGATGGTGGAATATTTGAATCCGAGTGAATTGTGGGATTAATATCAGTGGAAATTGTGGGATTAGAATCAAGATTTGATTCCGAGTGATTTGTGGGATTGATATCAGCGGAAGTTGTGGGATTAGAATCAAGATTTGATTCTGAGGGATTTGAGAAGATTTGATATTCATCAATGTGAGGTGAGATAGATAAAGAAGGGAAGAGTTGAGGAGGTGTTGGAGAACTGACAGGAGGCGAAGATGTGGAGAGTTTGGATTGATAAGGAAACTCGGTTTCAAAGATGATGACATCTCGTGAGACTAAAATTTTCTTATCTTTCAGGCTATAGACTTTATATCCCTTTTGACCATGAGGTAACCAAGGAAGATACACTGAGCAGAGCGTGGATCAAATTTGCTATGCCGGAGTGGATGAGTAGACACAAAGCAACGATAACCAAAAACACGCAAATGAGAGTAGTTTGGTGATTTGTGAAATAATGTTTCAAAAGGTGTTTTACCTTGCAAAAGTGGTGTCGGTGTCCTATTTATTAGATAGGCAGCAGTGACTATGGCATCCCACCAATATGGTTTAGGCAAGTTTGATTGAAAGAGAAGTGCACGAGCAACGTTCAATAAGTGCCTATGTTTGTGCTCAGTGACACCATTCTGTTGGGGCATGTTGATGCAACTGGTCTGATGTAAAATACCCTTGGAAGAGTAATATTGTGTGCATTTAAATTCTGGACCATTGTCACTCCTAACAATTTTTACTCTTTTACCAAATTGATTCTCAACTAAGTTGACAAAGTGAATGAGTAGGGCTCGTGTTTCTGCCTTGTGATGCATGAGATAAACCCAAGTGCTTCTAGAGTGATCATCAACTATGGTTAAGAAATATTGTGCCCCAGAAAGAGATGGGACGTGGTAGCCACCCCATATGTCCACATGAATCAAATCAAAACAATAATTACTAGAAGAAACACTCAATGGAAAAGGCCTTCTAGTTTGTTTAGCTAAAGGGCAAATGGAACAATGACTTGCATTGCAAGATTTATTTTACAAAAAGGGAAATAATAAAGACACTTTGCTAGATGGATGTCCGAGCCTTTGATGCCATAGGCCATGTGTTTTGGTGTCTACCGCATTGCACATTCCTTTCTTTGGCAGATTGAGACAATAGAGTCCCTCACTTTCAGTTCCCATCCCAATCATCCTTCCCGATTGAAGGTCCTGTATGAAACAAACTTGTTTAAGAAATATGGTGATATAAAAGGAATCAAATGCAAGTTTGCTGATGGAGATGAGATTTAGGTAAAACAATGGGACACATAGAACATTGTGAAGGACAAAGTGTGAAGAAAATGACACTGTCCCAATGTGAGAAACATGTAATGTGGTACCATCAGGCAACTTCACTGTACGATTGTGCACATGTTGAAAAGATGTGAGGAAAGCCGAATTACAAACTATGTGGTCACTTGCCCCACTGTCTAGGATCCATGTTACATCTTTATTATCTTGTGAGAGGGCAAATGCTTTTCCTAAGAGCTCCTCATAGTTAGGAATCTTACCAACAAGATTGGCTGAAGGCTCAGAAGGATTGTGAGTTGGCCTTACAAGAGTTCCATCTATAAAGCCCTTTTTGTTCTTGATGGTGAGTGCCATGCTCATTGATTGCACCCACATTGTGTAGTTGTCTTCCATCAGTGGTTGTGAAACTAGGACAGCGCCTGGTTGATCAGAGTGATAGAGGAAAAGTGGATGATTGGAATTCTCCCATGGTTCTGAGGTCTTGGAAGAACTCTGGTCTTTGTTGTGTTCAATGACCTGCTGTTCTTCATCACCAGCCATGAGGTATTTTGTTTGTGTAGATTTCTAGGTTCTCAAGAGCGATTGCTCTGATACCATAAAGAGATTTGATAGTGTGAATAATATGTGATATCTACATTTCATTCAGAATGGTTTACAACGTTTTATACAAGGATGCTAATTCTATTCATAATTATAGGACTAACTATAGTAATACAAATATCTTAATTAACTTGTGATGATACAGAAGATCCCAATAACGAAGACTCCAAATCATATGGTATTCCTTTCCTCAATAAATTCCTCTGCAGTATCCATATAATTTGCTTCCAGACTGAGCAACCTATCCTTATCAATAATTGGTTCCTCATCACTTCATCAGTACCCTCAATTGTATCATCCACATGTTGTTTATGTGCCGCCAACATGTATATCACTAGAACAAACAATAGCAGATTAGCTCCACTCAATGTAACCAAGGTCCAGTAAGACCTTGTTTGTTTCACGGATTTTAAGCTCGGGAAAGGGAAAATGCTTACTTTCCTGTGTTTGGTAAGTGCAAGATTAGGAAAATGGTTTCTCTTGCAAGGGAAACTAGGAAAAAAAATGAATCCTTCCATTCTCCTAAGGAACCATTTTCCCTTCTCATTTCTTTCCATTTATTATACTTTTATCACATTTATTACACTATTTGTATGGCTAAAATAATTCTATAAAAAAAATACCAATTTTCTTCAATTATACTATTAGTTATTGATTCCATTCCTTATTGTTATGAAACACATTAGTAGGAATCTTCATGCATTCTAAAAAAAAAACAAAAAAAAAAACACATTAGTAGGAATCTTCATGCGTTTCCCTTCCCGATGGAAATACAAAGAAACAATTTTCCTAAGAAATCCATTCCATGAACCAAACGAGGCCTTAATAGTAATCCAAATGACTCCTATTTAGTGTGTCTTGGAACCAAGACAGTTCGATCTGACCCACCATATCGACTAACAACATTGAATATAATTCCTACTCTAGAAACATCATCAACAAAGAAATCAATGTACTAACGCTTGGATTCTTGTTTCTCCTTATTGCTATCTTTTTATGTACTCTTGGACTGGTCTTGTGCCTGATTAGGAACCTCACCATCTTTTTCTGTACGCTTGAATACTTCACTTGCCTGATCCAACGGCGACTTAATTATGTGTGCTCTTGAATCCTTAATGTCTTTTTCTATAGGCTTGGATTCTTCCTTTGCCTGCACACCATCATCTTTTTCTATTCTGTTCTAGCGAAGGACCACATTAGTGAAGAAATGAACAATGCTAATCTCCGAAGGACCACAAACACCTCCAAGGAGAAGATACTGCGGTAGCAACCAAAATATTGCAATGGGACCAGTTTTGTCGGGCTTGTCAAGCAAACCGTGGCTCTTAACCACACCTAACCTTCGCTTCTTGATTATTGTAGATATGCTACCATATAGAACTGCTAATGCAATCGACACTGAAATGCCAACTTTGGGAGCTATGTTATTAGCACACCATTTTGATGTGCTTGACGCAGTCGGAAGTAACCTGGATTTACAAGCAATAAAATCTAAAAAGATACATCTGGAGTCCACCAAATAATTTGAGAAAAAAACTCTCATTTTTATTAAATTTGATATGACAAACTGATTCTAATACAAAGCATGATGGTGCTTATATAGGCATCCAAGACCTAAAATCATAATATAATAAGAAATCCTAAAGAATCCAAATTTAAAAGTAAACTAAGAACCTAAAAATAAAAGAATTCTAAAACCAATGTAAAACTAGCCTAAGAGGGCTAAATACTATTTAGTACCCTGTGGTATGAGTCTAACATCGATTTAGTCCATCGACTTTTAATTTCATCAAAAACACCCTTGCAATATCATATTCTCGTCCAATAGGTCCCTCCGTCGGGATTCCATTAATTTCAGACGTTAAGATGCTGACATAGTGTTCCAACTCACCAAAAGTGGGGCCCACATGGAAGTCAAATTCCCAAAATGACCCTGGCTCTGACTCCCGTGCGATCTTCTCTCCCTTCTTTTCTTATCTTCTTCTTCGTTTCTGCTCAGGTTCGGAGACGACCTGAAATCCTATGCTCGTGAAGGTCGCCTTCCGAATCTCGGCTCCAATCTCAGACAATTGGATCGCAAGAAACTCGGAGCTCTCCTTTTTTTTTTTTTTTTTTTTTTTTTTGCGGGAAAAAAACCGGTTATAGGGTCTCTCCCTAATCCCAAAATGGCCCAGATCATAATCTTTTTCCAGTGGTTCTTGGCGGTGAGAAATGAGCATTTGGGGTGATGATGATGATGTTAACCAACCCCAACACTAGTCCCAGTTCCAATCCCAAAGAACAAACTAATTCCCGATCACCCAAAAGTCGGCGATGGCGGCAGAGCCAGGTGGTGACGGTCGTGATAGCCATCACGGAGCTCTTGATCTCCACCATATTGTGGCTCTCTCTGGTGTTCTCCATCACTTATGGTGTCCGAGGACATCTCTAGGTTTCAGTACACAAACTCGACAGGTCACCGGTCGGGGATCCGAATCTCCCTGATAATTTCTGAGTGCTTCTGCCTCCGCCTGCCCAAAATCCGGTGGTTCGTGCTCGCGGATGACGACACCATCATCAACGCTGATAACCTCATCGAGTTCTGAGCAAATACGACGAGTCAGAAATGGTTTCTGTGGGGAGTCCATCGGAGAGTCACTCTGCCAATACGTATTTTAGTCATTCTATGGCTTTTGGCGGTAGGGGTATTGCTATTAGCTATCCTCTGGCGAAAGCTCTCTCTGAAATTCAAGATGAGTGTCTGGAGAGGTACCCGAAACTCTCTGGAGGGTTATTCTACACTTGCTTAATTAGTTGATGGATTGTTGTAGCACTGCTTAGTTAGTTAATGAGTTGTTCGAGCATTGCTTCAATAAAGTGGGAGGGTGGCTTTGCAGAGGAGGTCCCGCTGCGAACTGTAGGTGGGAAGCGGCGGAGGTGGGTTAAGTGGCCATCTCCAAGCCTGAGCAGAAATGAAGAAGAAGAGAAGAAAAGAAGGGAGAGAAGATCGCAAAGGAGTCAGAGCCAGGTCATTTTGGGAATTTGACTTCCATGTGGGCCCCACTTTTGGTGAGTTGGAACACCATGCTAGCATCTTAACGTCAGAAATTAACGGAATCCCGACAGAGGGACCTATTGGACGAGAATATGATATTGCAGAGGTGTTTTTGATGAAATTGAAAGTCGAGGGACTGAATCGATGTTAGGCCCATACCATAGGGTACTAAATAGTATTTAGCCCTTAATAAGATGTGAGAATTTAATTTTAGGTGTGTTTCAACTAGATTACGGTGATACAGCCATGCAACCAACCCAGATGCATTTGGGAATGCCATGGTTGGACATCTTTGACCCCAAAAGATGTTGAGGGTGCAGCACGTACAGTAGGGATTCTTAGTTTTGTTTTGTTTTGCTTTTTTGTTTTTCTTTTCATTGCAAATATATTTAGTTTTTGTTATTTTAAGTTTGAGAATATATTTTATTTGACGTGGCATTTGCTATTGAGTCACATGGGCCAAAGATTTTGACTCATGCTCTAAAGCCTTGAATACAGCAACCGGTGTCACGTAGATGGTGTGGCTGCCAATGAATCAATATAAAGTTTTCAGAAATGCCCTCACTTTATACATTGCGAAATACCAAAACCAATTCACTGATCCCCTGCTAATGTTCCAATTGGTCCAACGTATCATCCACGTGGCACATCGGACGTATTAGGGGTCATCATTTGGCCCTTCGGCCCTAAGCCCGCCGGGCCTGTAGGGCCGAAGCTCAACCCGACTCTTGCATTAGGGTGGGCCGGCCCCACCATTCGGGTTGACCTGTTTGAGCCCTTTAGGGCCAAGATCAGCCCAGCCCTTTAAGCCCTAATAATTTTTTATTTTTTAAATATGCTTCTCTTTTTTCTATAACATACTTATCTCTTTCTTTGTACTTGATTTCCTAAGCTTTATTTTCTTTAATTTTTGTTTCCTTTGTTAAACAACAATTAATTTTGGGAGATAGTTAATTGAATATAACCACCTTAACTGATATTTATAAATGTTATAAGTTTTTATCTATATATATATATATATATTAAACATGATAAACAAAAAACAAATAGTCTTGTATTACCTACATAACTATTGAGTCACATTTTGAGAAAAAAAAAATAGAATGTGTTCTTTTTGTAAACAAAATAAGGCCTTTTTTGGCCCATTTCGGCCCTATTCGGAAGGCTGGCCCGTCCCGGCTCTTTCTGCCCTAGCGGATATATAGGGCCTTTCGGGCGGATAAGAGTTGACATATTTAAGCCCTTGCCCTAAATTTTGCTGACTTTGACTAGGCCCAACCCGACCTGACCCTAAGCCCTAAAATTTGGGATAAGGATGACTCTAGGATGTATTAAGGACCTGCTCCATGCTTTGATCTCCATGTTTGTGTCATGTAGAACTGTATGTGCCACATTTGTCTAAAAACAAAAAATAGGATGATAATGCTTAAATTTGGGTATCTGTTAAAGGAAAAGCACATTATGTGCCTTCGTCAAAGCGACTGACGGAGAGGGAATCAAGGAATCAGTGATTACCATCAATAAGCACAATTACGGATCAATTAGCGTTTAATGTTATCATTGTAATTATTTTTCCATTGTAATTCTCTCCCTATATAAAGGGGCTATGAAATGAAATGAGTAGACCAATTCCAATTGTCATTTTACTTTAACATATTATCAGCACGCTCAGAGCAAATAGCCAATAGAAAAAAAAAATCCTAATTTTCTAGTTTTCTTTCTATCGAAAAGAAACCAAAACCCTAGAAGAAAAAAAAAAAATCTTTTTCTTCCTTTTTATTGCCGCCACCAACTAAAAAATAAATAAAAAAATTCAGACCGGCCAAGACCGGCCCCATCCTCGTTGCCACCTCCCACCTGTAGATCCGAGCCTTGCAGCAGCACCGATCGCAGCCCGATCCCAACCCACCTGCTGCTGCGCCGAGCACCGACACACAACAGCCCATCCCCGCGGGCCACCAGCCTCGATCTGCCCTACACCAACGCCTAGTTCTTCTTCCCTGCCCACGTCACCGACTAGACAGGCCGCTAGTCACCCAGACCCGTCGGACCGTCTCTCTCCAGAAGCAGATCGACCTCCCTTGCAGTCGATTGGCCTCTATCCCAGTAGCACTCGATCCTAGCCGTTCTCACCAAGCAGCACCTCTGCCTTGAACATACCACCGAGCCAGCAGCAGCCCCGACACCTGCAGATCCCCCTGCAACCTCCGAGCAGCAAGCCAGCAAGCCGATCTGCATCAGCCCGCCTTGCAGAGCCCAAGCCTCCATTCTGCCACACCCCTAGCACTTGCAAGCGGTGGACGACCGAGCACCACCCTTGCCAAGGAAGAACAGAGAACCAGAAAGAAGAAGACACGAAGGAGGAAGAAGAGAGAAAAAGAAAAAGAAAAAGAAAAAAAAAACAGAGAAGACAAAAAGAAAAATTAAAAAACAATAAAAGAAAAAAAAACAAAAGGCCCAAAGAACAGAAGGCCCAGAAAAAAAAAACAAACAAAAACAGAAAGAAAAAAAGAAACTCGGCCCAAAGTAAAGGGGCCAGCCCAAAGAGCAGACCCGGCCCAGACCGAAAAAAAAGAAAAGAAAAACAAAAGCAGGCCTCACTGGTGAAGCAGCCCAACAAGAAGAAAAAAAACTCCTGCCCACTGCTGAAAAAAAAAACATCGCTACGCACGCCTGCATCAACACACGCGTGCGCTAGGATCTTTTTGTTTTCTCGCAATCAAGTATGTTTTCTTTATTTTGTTTTTATGATTTTAATCAAGCATGTGAATTTTATTTATGTTTTCTATTTTTAAGCATGCTTTATACTTCATTATTCATGCTTTATTAAATTTGGTTATTAAGCATGTTTAGTTAAGATAATTTTGATCATTTTAAGCATGTCTTGTTATTTATATAATTATGTTTAAACATGCTTTATATTTTATTGTTTATGGTTTATTATGAAATTTTGAGCATGTTTTTCTTTCTACACTTATATAAATTATGCCGACGCATGCTTCGTATTATGCTATTGTTTACATTTTATTTTATGCATGATATATTCTTGCTATTATTATGTGTAGTATATAATTTGTTGTATATTTGTGACATTTGAGCATGCCATGTAGTTTATTTTTATATGCTATGTTTTATTTATTATTAAATGTGCTATTGTTATTGTTAGAATACAATATATAAATTGCATTTTGCCATGATAATGAAAATTCATGCGCATTATACACACACTTACTGTGATAAAGTATTTTCACATAGCATCGAAAAAAAATGTGACCATTACGAATCTTGGTCTTGCAATCTAATTCATATTTTTGGAAAATAATTGACGTGGATGTCTTTATGACTGCGTAATTTATATCTTCCCTCTTGTTTATGTAGATGGCTGATCCAACTCGACCTGATGTCTTGGACTCAGAAGGACTTGAATACCATCGTTGGGTTTCCGATGTAGAAATTGCCTTTGTGGCAAAAGACTACACTGCCACCATTACCGACCCCAAAGATGATGAACTATCTAATAAGGTGAAAGCAAATACCTTAATGTTTCTGAGGCGACATATTGATCCTAGCCTACGCTGGGAGTACCTTCAGTTGAAGACACCTAAAGAACTGTGGGATGCCCTTAAGGGACGTTTTGGGAACATTCATGACATTTTGCTCCCAGAACTGGCCGTTCAGTGGAATGGAATCCGCTTGCTTGACTACAAAAGGGTCAATGACTTCAACAAGGACATGTTGCACCTTAAGGCACGTCTCAATTTTTGTGGAAGGGAAATCACAGAAGATGATATGATCTACAAGACTCTTACCACCTTTCCTACTTCAGCATTTATACTAGCGAACCAGTATAAGTTGGAGTATGACAACAAAAGAATCACAACTTTCAATAAGTTAATAAGCCTACTGCAAGTGGCTGAGAGACATAATGAGGTTCTCTTGAACAACAATGTCAGGCCCATTGGGACAAAGAAAATTTCCGAGGCTAATTATGGAAAAATGAAAGGTGGAAAGAACTCCAATGCAAGGGGGTTTAGACGTGCTGATCCCTACCCACGTGGCAACAATGCACCACATGGAAAGGGACATAGGGATCGTGGAAAAAAGATGCACAAGAAAAGAGTTGACAATGAACCATGCTATAGGTGTGGATTCATTGGGCATTGATACAAAATCTGCCAAGCAAACAACAGAGTAGCAGCCAATTACAAGAGGTATAGAGAGTCTAAAGAACAAGAGGCTCACTATATGGAAGAAGGAGGTCATGACCTAGACGTCAACCTTACAATTGCAGACTTCAATGGCAAAGAGGAACTTGCTAAGTCAATGGATGCTCTCAATCTTGACTGATCTGCTTTATTCATTTTATTTTCCACAGACAGTTGTGAAGGCATAATGCCTCATTTTTAATTAAACTATTATTTGGTCTTAAAGAATGGTTTGATGAATTAGATTTCTGAACAAAGACCTTGATTTGATTATCGTTGGCTTATTAATAAATTTTGAATTTTATTCTGAAGCACTGAATTTATTCAAATTTATTTACTACACATATTTACATGGTTCGAAATAGCACTACAAAGATGTAAAGCAATACATCTAGAGAAAAAATTATTAGAATGACAAGTTTATCATTCTACTAAAATAAAAATACTCTAACGAAGATGAGATATATTTAAAGTCAAAGACGCTCTATATGCACCAAGAGCTAATCGAACCTTGTTAAAGTTTTCAAAAATATTTGTGCCAACGGTTATCCAGTAGAAACACACTGTGAGAATAGAATTGAATACCTTGATATTAACTCTCATGAATGTGGGAGGAAACACATTTTAGAGAAACTTATGAGTCAATCTAGTGGATTGTACCTCACTACGATTTGGATAATTGAATCCTATGCTGTCACCAACAATGAAATGTGAGACACTGACTCATACACGCTTTGGCATGACCGCCTAGGGCACCGAGATTGTGACATGATGATCTGTATTTTAAAGAACTCGTATGGACATCCCTTATTTCGAGTGAAAAATAAAGTGGGAGAAAAATCCGTCACACTGCAAGGTGTCGGTCCTAGTACTGCTCAAATGCAGTCATTGCTTTCTGAAGTACCAGAAGCACTACCTCCCATTATGCCTCATTGACTATTTCAAAGGCACAACGCTCGTTTTGCAAAGCTTGCTCTTTAGCAAAAACAGGATTGAGACATTCCTATGCTAAAGATACAAAACAAAACATTTCATTCCTACAAAGGATACAGAGAGATATTTGTGGACCTATCCATCCAGGATACGGACCATTCAAGTACTTTATGGTTCTGGTGGATGCTTCGACAATCTGGTCACATGTCGCTTTATTGTCCACAAGAATTCCTGTAAAACTCCTAACACAGATTATACGTTTAAGGGCTCACCACCCTGATCACCCTATCAAGTCTATAAGACTTGATAACGCTGGAGAGTTTACATCAAAAGCATTTGATGATTATTGCATGTCTATTGGATCGATGTGAAGCATCCTATACCCCATGTGCATACACAAAATGGTCTCGCAGAAGCCACCATCGAAAGGCTACAGATGGTGGCTAGGGCATTGGTTATGCGCACCAACCTGCCTATATCTGCCTGGGGTTATGCAATATTGCACGCAGCTTTATTTTTTCGTTTCAGACCCACTACTAGCCAACCATTTTCTGCGTACCAGTGGGTAACTGGATATGAGCCTGACATTTCACACTTACGCATATTTGGTTGCGCAATATATGTGCCTATTGCGCCCCCACAGCGCACTAAAATGGGTCCTCAGAGACGATTAAGTATTTATGTTGGATACGAATCTCCAACGATTATCCGCTATTTGGAACCCTTGACAGGCGATCTCTTTACAGCTAGATTTGCGGATTGTCACTTTGATGAGACAGTCTTCCCGTCGTTAGGGGGAGATAAGAAAAAGGATTTTCCAAGGGAATGACAGGAATTGTCGTGGTTTGTCCCCACTCTGTCTCATTTTGATCCCTGTACTTCACAATGTGAAAGTGAAGTGAAAAGAATAATCGATCTTCAGAATGTAGCAGATTCGATTCCTGATGCGTTTACTGATATCGCAAAAGTGACGAGATCACATATACTAGCTGCAAATGTGCTTGCAAGGTTAGAAGTCCCCAACAAGGGGCACAGTGCCGCAGATAGAGGCGCAGATAGAGGCACTGCAACCGCACTTAGTGGAGGTGTGGTTGAGGCCGTGGCTCCCCAAGGAAGAGGGGGAGGTCACTTGGTTCGATTGACACTCACCCAAGGAAGAAGAGAGCGAGTAAGGCACAAACCAATCATCAATGTATAGAATCCCTCTCATGAGATTGTCTCTGATTATAGTTATGTCCATGAATCAATACTGGAGGACGCTCCGATGTTAAAAATGATTCCAGAGAACAAAGAAATCTCAGAGGATTATGAGAGTGCGTATGAGTTGATAGAAAGATCTTCCATACACATTGATGATATATACTGTTGCTCAAGGAATCATAGAGCACGATGATACCGAACCACGCTCTGTTGCAAAATGTCAACAAAGAGCAGATTGGCCTAAATGGAAAGAAGATATCCAGGCAAAATTAGATTCTCTGACAAAGAGACAGGTATTTGGTCCGGTAGTGCTAACCCTACCAAGTGTAAAGCCTGTAGGACATAAATGGACCTTTGTCAGAAAGCGTAATGAGAAGAATGAAGTCCTAAGGTACAAGGCTCGCCTTGTGGCACAAGGTTTCTCACAACGCCCTGGAATTGACTACGAGGAGACATTCTCTCCCAAAATGGACGTTATAATGTTCCGCTACTTAGTTAGCTTAGTAGTTTCCAAAGGACTGGAAATGCAGCTCATAGATGTGGTTACTGCATATCTCTATGAGGATCTAGATTCAGATATATATATATATATATATATATATGAAAGAAAGTGCCTGATGGCCTTACATTACCCAAGTCAAATGACTCTAAACCACGGAGTGCGTTTGCAATTAGGTTGAAACGCTCACTTTACGGATTGAAACAATCCAGGGCGGATGTGGTATACCCGTCTAAGTGACTACTTGATTGGGAAGGGATATAAGAACGATGAATTATGCCCCTGTGTATTCATAAAGAAAACAAGTTCCGGATTTGCAATTGTAGTAGCATATGTCGATGATATGAACATAATAGGTACTCTTTATGAAATAAGAGAAACCGCGGGCTACTTGAAATCCGAATTTGAGATGAAGGATCTTGGGAAAACTTGATTCTGTCTAGGTCTTGAACTAGAGCACCGAGTTTGTGGAATACTAATCCACCAGTCTGCATATGTCCAAAAGTCAGGCAATTTAACATGGACAAAGCGCATCCTGCTAGCACTCCCATGATCGGTCAAATTTGGATGCAAGGAAAGATCCATTTCGTCCAAAGGAAGATGACGAAGAGATGTTGGGAGCTGAAATTTGCTATCTAAGTGCAATAGGCGCATTATTGTACTTAGCCCAATGTACTTGACCAGACATTGTATTCTCAATGAACTTGTTAGATTTAGCTCAGCGCCAACGCAGCGTCACTGGAATGGTATCAAGAACATTTTCGATACCTAAAAGGAACCATTGACTTGGGACTGTTCTTTCCCTATAGAGAGACAAGAGGGATCACATATGGAACTGCAATCCCTAAAGGAAATGTTGATAGCGAAAGCGCCACTCACTACACCGAAACGCCAAATAACGTTTTGGTTGGTTTTGCTGATGTTAAGTACCTCTCTGACCCACATAAAGATCGTTCCCAAACTGGTTATGTATCTACCATTGGGAACACGGTTATATCTTGGAGATCAACCAAGCAAACCCTTGTGGCTACCTCCTCGAACCACTCAGAGATCATTGCTCTACATGAGGCGGTTCGTGAGTGTGTATGGTTAAGAGCTATCATTACACATATTCGAGGGACTAATGGTTTGAGTTCTACCACTGAAGAGCCTACTTGCATTTATGAAGATAATGTAGCTTGTATCGAACAGATGAAGCTAGGATATATCAAGGGTGATAATACAAGACACAGATCGCCAAAGTTTTTCTACAATCAGCAACAACATGCCCTCCTCAAGATTCAAAAGAATCAAGTAAGGTCTGAGGAGAATGTGGCAGGTTTGTTCACTAAATCATTGCCCAAGGCCATATTTGAGAAACATGTGAAAAGCATAGGAATGCGAAAACTTTCTAAACTCCCCTGATTAATGTAAGTATCAGGGGAAGGTGTAGACATCAGGGGGAGTCTAACACACACATATCATACTCAAATGTAGAAGGTGCGTTGTGCTCTTTTTCTTCGACCAAGGTGCATTTTTTGTCCTACAGGGTTTTTATTGTTACTTGGCAAGATTTTTAGTGAGGCAACAACTCATGCACCATTTAGTCTTTGACTTGGCACAAGGGGGAGTGTTAAAGGAAAAGCACATTATGTGCCTTCGTCAAAGCGACTGATGGAGACGGAATCAAGGAATCAGTGATTACCATCAATAAGCACAATTACGGATCAATTAGCGTTTAATGTCATCATTGTAATTGTTCTTTCCATTGTAATTCTCTCCCTATATAAAGGGGCTATGAAATGAAATGTGCAGACCAATTCCAACTGTCATTTTACTTTAACAGTATCGAAAACTTGTGATAAATTAGGTACCATACAAGCTTAAGGCTTCACCAAATTCAAAATGTTAAAATTACCTTATGTTAATAAATTGTGGCATTCCGAATCAGCACAAGTGGTATGGAAGGCAAAATTTCAAAAATGTCCCTGACTAAATTTACTAATGGCTTCTTGTTTGCATTACTAACAATGGCTTATGCTAGAAATTCAATAAGCATACAGCAATCTTTCCGGATAAAATCGGGCTTGATCCAATAACTCTATGGACCAACATCAGATGATACTACTATAGCTCAATAAACCCTCCAACTCCAGAGCTAGAACTAAAACCAGCCTGAATAGCACACAAGCAGCTTAATCAATCGACACTCACATGCCCAATTCAGTGAAGAACCTCTTCTCTCTTAGCAGCTTCCTCCTTGCTTTTGTAAAGCCCGACTTCAACCAAAAGCTTCAAAAATCAATAAACCCAAAATTATCAAAAAACATAAAAAGAATCAAACCAAAAAATCTTTCCAAATAAAAATTCGAAAGCACAAACCTTCTCCAACTCTAAAGTGCTCTAAGTATTGGCTTCAGTAGGCTCGGCCGTCGAAATCGGCTTTGTGACCCTGAAATTCTTTGCAACCACCGCCCACGGCGGCGGCGTAGCACTTAATCCCTATGAGCGAAAATTGAAAGAAAAATCTATCCTTGGAATCAAACAAACAAGAATTCTCACAAACCCTAGAATTAGGTAAAGTAGAAGATTCGGAAACCCTGAATTACTTTTCTGAGAAGGAATTGGAGATCAGGACTACGAAACTAAAGAAATTTTCTCTGGACACCAAGAGCTTCCTCTTTCTCCTCAGGTATCCTTTCCTGCGAAAGGCTCTAACTAGCGGCTTGTCTCCTCCCTTGTTACTACAACAACTTATCTTGTCCATCATCTCTAACTGAAGCACGGACAACAAAAGCTATCTTTTTCTGGGTTAGGGGGAAATAAATTGTGGTGATGAGAGAGAAACGAAGAAGGAGAAGTGGATCTTAGAGTCTCTATCTCTGTCAGCGCCGACATATGAACACTGCCTTGATTCACCGCCATCACGGGTATTCTCTCCAAGCTTTGATCTACACGTCTATGGCCAGCAGCACCTCACCAAGTCCCAGATTCGATTTCTCAAGCAGCACCTCTCGGTGACATTCCCCCATAGAGTCAGGGACAATTTTGAAATTTTGTCTTCCATGTGGGCCCCACTTGTGTTGAGTTGGAATGCCACGTCAACAGCTAAACGGCTGAATTTGACAGAATCATGATTGATGGACCTATTAGACAAGAAATTATAGTGTGGGGGTGTTTTTGATGAAATTAAAAGTGGAGGGACTGAATTGATGTTGGATCCAAACCACATGGTAGTAAACAGTATTTAGCCCTTAAATAAAAGTAATTTAATAAAAAAAAAACTCAAAATAAATAATAAAAAAAATACTTGAATTAAAGACATCTCTATAAAATATATATATATATATATATATATAAGCATATGGGTATCATAAAGCCAAGCCTTTTTTTTATATATTATTATTATTATTATTATTATTATTATTATTATTATTATTATTATTATTATTATTTATCTAACTGGGGTGTCAATCCATTAGAAGGTAGAAAGAGGCAAACAATACATATATTGATAAGAACCTTAGAACCTAGAATTCTACATAAAGATATCTTTGATAGCAACCAAAACCAAGTAAACAAGAGAACATGACACTATCAAGAAGAGAACCGAACCAGGTTAAGTTCCTCACCCAATTTATAAAGCTAAGCCTTAAGGTTTCATCATGGTCAATAAAAGTATTTTAATAAAAATAAAATAAAATAACATATAGTTATGAGAGCTCAACTAATAATGACATTCTATTTACATAAAAATTGTCACTAAAGTAAACTAAGTCATCATGAGTGCGCAACTTAACTATTAGTTTAAATATGAACATGGGTTCAATCCTAATGTACGAGTACAGTAATATATGAACCATATGTTCAATCCTAATGTACGAGTACAGTAATATTTAAATCATACTATATGAGTGCAATTTGTAGACAAATAAATGTTACGATAAGGATTGCAAGTAAGGTTGAAATCCTGAAAATAGAAAAGCTGTATAAGAAAAGGAAATCACTGACTTGATTTTCCGATTGTACATACATGTGCATTTGCAAGCATAATTAGCTATAATGAGCCACGCTCATTGTACCGCCAGGGGTACCAACGCCCACCATATAAGTGACTGGCGTAAAGACAGCTAGCCAGGTTACCGCCTGAGCCCCGGAGCAACCCCAAAGCACCGCAGACGCGCCGCCACGCGCCGTGTCAAGTTAGCATCAGAAGCTACTGAAACTGGGAACTGAAGCACATCAGTCCCACATCGAAAACAAGGAGAAGATCATCCTCTTCCTCACCTATAAAAGGTCCTCTCCTCTCTCCTCATTTATTACGCATTCAATACTTACCTACTGTTACTTTGTCAACATAAATACATTGACTAACTTAGGCATCGGAGAGTCGAAGACCGCCCAGCGCGGTCTCCCTCTGACGCCCATTGTATTTTACTTGACAGGTAACGGTAACCACCAACAACAGAGGTATCGATCCGCCCGCCGGATCAGCGTTAACTAAAGTCCAGCTACCGCTAGACTTTTAGACATTAACATTGGCGCCGTCTGTGGGAATCCTTGAACAGAAGGTCATCCCATCACAATTACCATGACTAACGGTAGCGGGGGAAATGTCGAGGAGCAGGCAGACCAGTCCACCGTTCCCCAACCCGCCCACCCAGCGGTAAACATCAACCGCGCACTATTCAACACCCCGGTCAACCCAGGCGGTGAAACAAATCCAAGCAGCAGCCGTCCCCCAGGTCAGGACCTCACCGCCTTGTATGAGCTGGCGCTCGCGGACCTCCACAAAGCAAACAGGGAACGGGAGCAGGAACGCAAGGAGAAGGCGGAAGCCCAACACCAGGTGGCCACACTGATGACACGTTTCGACGACCTAAGGCGGACGCTGGACGCAAACGCCAACCCCGCACGAAGTGAGCATTCACACAGCACCAGACACAGCCGGCCTACCGCTGGTATAGGACCCATCGTGCAAATGCAGGTACCGCCAAACCCACCTGAGCTGGCAGGAATGGGACCACCCCCTGTCCCACAACTGTTGGAGCAGGAGGCGGAGTCATCACTGTGCACCCACCGCTCGAGGACTAGAGCAAGGACTGAGGGCAATCTACCCATTCCCGGGCGGGGGTTTGTTCCGCGGAGCGCCCGAGCGGGCCCCGCCGGCGACGCAACCACCCAAATTTTGGAGAGGATGCAGCAATTAGAACGGAGACTAATCCTGGCAGAGGCAGGCACCCCGGCGCCAGCCCCAAACCCACTCTTCGCGTCCAGGCCAGGCCCATTCACCGCTACAATTTTGCAAGCCGTCAGACCAGCGTTCGCAAAGACCCCAAAAATGTCACATTATAGCGGTAAGACCGATCCCTTCGTCCACATGGACACGTTCAAGAAGGTCACCAACAACAAGGGGTTCGATGACGCCACCCTGTGCCACTTGTTCAGCGAAACGCTGGATAGTGAGGCAATGAGTTGGTTTTTTGAGTGTCCGCCAGGGTCCATCGACTCATTCCACGCATTATCTCATGCTTTCCTCTCTCGATTCATCTTATTGTCCGCCGGTCATCACAACACGAGCCAGTTGTTTGGCGTCAGGCAGGGAGGGGACGAATCGTTGAAGGCATTCGTCACAAGATGGCGAGCGGCAGCATCTCAGTGCCGCGATCTCGACAAAACGATGGCTTCGGCGGCTTTCAGGCAGGGACTCCTCAAGGGACCATTCCTCTATCACCTCAACTACAATCATCCCAATGCGGCGTATGATCACCTTATGAGTGAGGCGGTCATTCATGCCCAGGCGGAATTTATCACATATGGAGAAACCCCACCGCCACCAGCAACACCAACAAAGTCATCTCAACCCTCCTCCAGTCATCAGGAGACCGCCAGCAAAGCCCCCACTGCACCGCCAGCTGACAAGAAGAGGGAATGGCAGCAGGGCAGTTATCAAAGCAAGAGGCAGAAAGACAACCACTACAAGGGCAACCGCCCATCCCATGGGGACAATCGCAACAAGCAGACGGAATCCTCTCAGCGGTATGCAGTATTCACCGTCCTCACAGCCTCGTACGAGGAAATTACAATCAATGTAAGGATCAGATACCACCGCCACCCTCACCGAAATTCCCCAAAAAGGGTAAGCCAAAAAACACCGGCATGTGGTGCAAATACCACGAGGACAGCGGTCACAATACCAACAGTTGCAACGCTCTCAAAACGGCCATTGAGACCATGTACCGTGACGGCAAGATGGATCAGTTTAAGGTGCGCCAACCGCTGCCTGTGATTGCCAACATTGAGCCACTGGGCCGCATCAACACCATCGATGGCGGGGCTCCAATCACCAACATGTCTCACAGGGCAAGAAAGCGGTATGCACGCGCAAGTCACCCAAAGGAAGTCTGCAACATCCACTACGAGAGATCTGCCAAACTCCCAAAGTCTGGTTGGGAGCCCATCACCTTCTCAGAGGAGGAGGAGCGCGGAGTACATCTACCCCATGACGACCCATTTCTGATCGATGCCATTCTCGACAGATGGTCAGTGGGAAGAATCCTGGTGGACAGCGGATCTGCTGTCAATGTCATATTCAGCGGTTGTTACAACAACCTTAGGCGGAACAAGAAACTACTACAAGACCATGAGCCATTGCTTAGCTTCTCCGGCGATATCACTCAACCGCTAGGTTCTGATTACATGCGGTTAACCGTCGGTTCCAGTCCATGTATGGCACAGGTGCATACTGAATTTATAGTTGTGGATTGTTTCAGTTCGTATAATGCCATCATAGGACGGCCGGCACTCAACAAGCTCAAATGCATCATCGCCGGATACATGCTTCTCATGAAGTTCCCCACACCCAACGGCACGGGCTGTGTCAAGGGAAGTCAGCAATTAGCACGAGAGTGCTACTCAACCACCATTGCGCGGTCAACCCGCCGCCACGAAATCCTAACGGTAGGAAATCGGGCACCGCCACCAGATATCTTCGAGGATCCTAGGGATGAGGAGGAGAAATATGTAAGGAAGGAACCGGTCAATCCGGAAACATCGTTGAAGGTCATCAGCATCTCTGACGAGCACCCAGAGCGGACAGTCCGCATAGGAGCTCAGCTAGACCCAGAGGTGGCCGCAGAACTCACTCAATTCCTGCGGGACAACGCCGCCGTTTTCGCATGGTTGTATGCGGACATGCCAGGTATCTCTCCCGAAATCATCACACACAAACTAACCATCAAGCCATCGTTCCATCCCATCAAGCAGAGGCGAAGGGCCTTCGACGAGGAGAAATACCGCGCCATAGGAGAAGAGGTCGCCAAACTCCAGGGCATTGGATTCATCCGCCAGGTAGTCTATCCCCAGTGGATCTCCAACCTGGTCATGGTCAAGAAGCCTAGCGGCAAGTGGCGGATGTGTGTCGACTTCAAAAATCTCAACAAGGCATGTCCAAAGGACAGTTTCCCTCTGCCACGCATTGACCAGCTGGTCGACGCGACCGCCGGGCATGAACTCCTCAGCATGATGGACGCCTTCTCCGGCTACAATCAGATTAAGATGCATCCCAGCGATCAGGAGTGTACCACCTTCACCACCGACAAAGGGCTGTACTGCTACAATGTCATGCCTTTCGGTCTGAAGAACGCCGGTGCAACCTATCAGCGGCTGATGAATGCTATGTTCGCTGAACATTTGGGCAAGATAATCGAGGTCTACGTGGACGACATGTTAGTCAAAAGTATAAAGGCCAGCGGACATGTGGCAAATCTCAAGATCATAGTTACCATCCTCCTGGCCTATGGCATGCGCCTCAACCCAGAAAAATGCTTCTTTGGCGTCACCGCCAGCAAATTTCTGGGTTATATTGTCAGTGAACGAGGAATCGAGGCTAACCCGGACAAGGTACAGGCCATACTCGACCTGGCGGACCCTGAGTATAAGATACACGTCCAGTGCCTCCAGGGCAAGTTAACCGCCCTTTCTCGATTCATCTCCAGGCTCTCTGACAGGTGTGCCCCATTTTTCAAGCTCCTCAAAACGACTCACAAGAAAGTCATCAACTGGAACCCAGAGTGTCAGACGGCGTTTCAGGGCTTGAAGGATTACCTAGCGGCAGTCCCACTACTTTCTATCCCTGTGCAGGGAGAGACACTGTTCATATACCTAGCGGTATCGGTATCAGCGGTGAGTTGCGCCATTGTCCGGCGGGAGGGACAGGACGAGCTCCCAGTTTTCTACGCCGGCAGAGGCATGAACGGGGCAGAAACAAGGTATCCACCCTTAGAACAGCTAGCTCTTGCACTCATCGTTGCCGCCAGACGCCTCCGCCAGTATTTTCAAGCGCACACAATCCACGTGCTGACCAATCAACCACTAAGACAGGTGATGCAGAACCCTGAACATTCAGGGCGCCTCAGCAAGTGGGCCATCGAGCTCAGTGAATTTGACATAGATTACAAGCCAAGAACCGCCATGAAGGGCCAGGCGGTAGCGGACTTCATCGCCGAGCTCACTGAGCGTCAGCCCAATCCCAGCACGGAGAATGAGCCCGGGACGGAAATGGTCACCGTTAAGGAGCCAGCTCCCCTACAATCAGATTGGAACCTGCATGTGGACGGCTCCGCCAGCGCCAAGGCCAGCGGCGCCGGGGTCATCCTCACAGGACCTGGGGGGCTGAATGTGGAATACGCGCTAAAATTCAACTTCAAAGCCTCCAACAATATGGCGGAGTACGAAGCACTCATTGCCGGCTTACTCCTCGCCATCGATTCAGGGGCTGACAGTGTCAACATCTTCAGTGATTCCCAGTTGGTCGTTAACCAGGTCAATGACAGCTTCCAGGCCAAGGACCAACAGTTAGCGGCATACTTGGGGTACGTTAAGACACTCCTCAAGAAATTCAAATTTCATAACATCACACAAATCCCCAGGGAAAAGAACACCAAGGCTGATTCACTGGCAAGACTGGCAACCGCCCAGCCACATCAGAGTCCAGCGGACACAAGAGTGGAGTGTCTTGACAAGCCAAGTATCACAAAAACCCTGGCGGAGATCTTCAACATTGAGGTCAATACCAGCTGGATGGACGAAGTCATTGAGTACAAGCGCAACGGCACATTGCCGGAAGACAAAGTTAAGGCGCGACAACTCCAGCGGAGGGCAACCCGCTACAACATCCAGAACGGCAAGCTGTACCGCCAGGGATTCACCCATCCCAACCTCCGCTGCCTAACCCCAGAGGAGGGAAAGGTCGTTCTGGCAGCAATTCATAGCGGAGAATGCGGAAACCACTCAGGCGCCAGATCCTTAGCCAATCGCACAATGCGACAAGGCTATTTTTGGCCTACTCTCGGCGACGATGCCCGCCAAGTATCAAGATCATGCCACAAGTGCCAACAATTTGCTGACATCCCGCATGCACCGGCGGAACCACTATCAGTCATCGTCGCTCCATGGATCCACTCAACTTGGGGCCTGGATCTGATGGGAAAATTTCAAACCGCCAAGGGCCAGTTCAAGTACATCATAGTGGCTATCGACTACGACAGCAAGTGGATAGAGGCGGAACCACTAACAGCAATAACTACCGCCAAGGTAATTCACTTCCTCTGGAAGAACATCTACTGCCGTTACGGTGTCCCACACACGATAATCACCGACAATGGCACACAATTCAACAACAAGGAGCTCATCTCTTTCACCGCCAACTTGGGTACTAAGATGAGTTTTGCATCTGTCGCCCACCCCCAGACCAACGGTCAGGTCGAAGCAGCAAACAAGATAATCAAAAAGCTGCTGAAGAAAAAACTCGACAAAGCAAAGGGTCTATGGGCGGAGAAACTCCCGGAAGTTCTATGGGCCATCAGAACAACCCCAACTTCCGCAACTGGTGAAACTCCTTTTTGCATGATGTTCGGAACGGAGGCTGTCCTGCCTATTGAGGTCTCTCAACCTACCGCCAGAGTCGAGGGCTACCGCCCAGAGACCAACACTGACGGCATCAACCTGGACAAGGACCTCCTGGAGGAAAAGCGACACAAGGCCCACCTATGCAACCTGCAAAACAAGCAGCGGGTATCGCGTTTCTACAACGCCAGAGTTAAGGCCCGGAACCTCCAACTGGGGGACTGGGTAATGAAGGAAGTCATTCCACCGCCAACAAAGCTTCGCCCAACTTGGGAAGGTCCATACAAAATTGTGGAAGTCGTTAGCCCAGGCACCTTCTACTTAATGGACAAGGATGGCGTCACAACGACCCACCCTTGGAATACCGAACACCTTCGGTATTATTACAAATAGTCATGCCGCTACCCAAGAGCATCTTGACTTAGCTAAATTTTTGTTCAATATTTAGCTAAGGGAAGCTACCCAACGGGTACTACCCCTCTTTTGTAAACGCTGATCAGTCAGCTATCAATGAAACGAGGAATTATTCAAACCATTGTTACCAAGTCTAGCACTGAGGGCAACTGGCAACGCCAGGAATCGTCAGCGGACCACGTCCGCTACGTGGTGCACTTGGACCAATTTTAATTCCTTTAATGTTTCATTGCTTGGCAAAAGAAAAATCTCTACGTCAAAACTCTAGCGGTACAAACACATCATGACAAACGTCAAACTCTGAAATTTCATTTCAGGGCTGGGACTCCCCACCCAAAGTAGTTCATTATTACAAAGTGTCAAAAAAAAAAAAAACTATAGAAGTCTCAGCTAGCTTCAGCGGTTGTCTTCAGCTTCTACGGCTTCAACAGGCGGCGGCACGACCGATCGGCTCGCCTGATCGGACCCTCGAGCTGTCGGACTGGGAGTCTCTATAGTACCATCCGCCCGGGTGTGTGCCTCCAGAAATCCGGCACGTGACACCTCCGACGGGGTCTGCTGGGGAGTCTGCCGGGACCTTTCCGGCGGATGGGAGCCACTTTCCCCGCTGCCCGAATGAGTACCCGCCGCAGGGTCAGGCACGACTTCTGTCTCCGGCGGGACACTCTCGACCACCGGCACGTCGGGCTGTGACGCCTTTGCAAAGTCAATGGCGCCCTTCCGCGTCAACATGTCTATATTGGCCCGGGCCCCAGACTTCGCCGCTTCGGTCAATGTCTTTTTATACTCCGCCGACAGCTTGAACGCTTCAACGGCGGAGGCCGCAGAGGAACTCTGTTCATTTTTCAGGCGGTTAACCTCCCCGTCCAGCCGCTGCACCTCATCCAGTCTGGCGGCAGACTCCCGCTGCACAATAATGAGCTTCTTATCTTTAGCGGCTATCCGCTCCTGCAGCAGCGCGATCTCCTGCTCCAACTTGGAGACGCGCTCATTCCTCTCCAGATCCCGCCGGATGGCCGCATTAAGCTTGCCACGAGCGTCCGCATAATCACACTCCGCCTTGACCAGTCCCCGCTCGACCTCCGCCAGTCTCTCCTTGGCCTCCGCCAACTCCCTCTGGAGACCTCCGATTTCTCCCCTGAGCTCTTCCTCAATCCGGGGCTGCTTAGACGCCGCCTCGAACATACCATGTAATCCCGCAGATATTTGACCAAACGCCGAGCTGAAGGGCGATTGGTCAATTGCCGTCGGGCGCGATAGGCCCGCCAGACCCCCGAACCCCAGCCGCTCGCACAAATGGAAAAGGAACGCCCGCTCCCCTTCTGTCATGAATGGCGCATACTCGGCGAAGGAGTCCAGATCACTGGCGGCTGCCGCCTCTCCCTCCGCCACTGCAACCTTCGACGCAGCTTGCCGGGCCTTCTTTTGTTGGCGGACTCCGATCACCACCCCTTCCTCCTCTTCCTCGACGGGGGAGTCAGGCTGCCGGCGTTTTTTCTCCAGCGCCCTTTGTGTCCCAGCAGCGGCCCTCGTCACCCGCACCGGCGGCTCACCCCTGGACTCGGTGGCAGTCTCCGTCGGCTGCACCGTCTTCTTTTGAGGACCGCGCCGGGTGGTAGGCATCCGCTCCCGCGGCCCGGTAGCAACAATCCCCCTATCCCCGCCGCCCGCTTGAGTATCCGCCTGTACTACCGGCAGACCATCCTCACCCAGATGGGAGTGGTGCGGCATCAGCAGCTCCACCGCAACCTCGGACTGGCTCAGCACCAGCGTCTCCGGGTTCACCACCGTCTGCTGGGCCGCCAGCCCCTCGGCATACATAGCCTCCAGAAAATTTTCTATCTCGGCACGATCCATTGCTTTTTCGAAAGCGTCGCGACTAGATTTGTTACCGGGCGGGGTTTCTGCAAAGAAAAACACAAACACCCGTCAGTCCGGATCACTTACAAAAAAAGAGGTGTGGCGGAAATGTTCTCACCAATAGAACGAGTTAGCCGCAGGTCGACCAGCAATTCCCAACCGGTCAGAAGACGGAAATCAAGCAAATTGCGGTTCCGCCAGCAGCCACGGATCCTCGCCATGCGACACTCCTCTTCGCGCGTCAAAATGTACCTCAGTCCCGCTGCACAAACACAATAGTCATTAGCAAAAAGCGCAGGTTTGCAAAAGTTTGAACCCGCCAGTTATTTTTAGCGGAAACCAGTTGCCAACCTCGGATGGGCTGGAATTCCGACTTAGTCTTAAACGTCGGCCCCTCCACATTCGACCTGGTGTGGTATTCCCAGCCATCTGTGGCGACGCAGAAGGTCCCCCGCCAGTAGGACATTGAGTCCCTTAGATTCTCAATCAACTTGGGCGCTCCCTGGCGGCGGCTCAGGTTCACACACCCTCTGCAACCTCGGCGCTTCACATACACTAGCTCGTAGAAATGAAGCACTTCCGCCACGGTAGGCCCCTCGCACCCCGACAAGCGCCACAAGGAGTTCATCGCCAACATCAACCGCCACATGTTGGGACAGATCTGACCAAAGGCAAGGCCAAACTCGCACACAAGAATTTGGAGATTGGGCACCAGCGGGAACGTCACTCCTTGGCGGAATATGGCCTCGTGCACGGCAGCACATCCCGCTGAGAGCATCGAGGCCTTCTCATCCGCTGTCGGCGGGGGCAGCTTCACCGAGCCCGGCAACCGGAACGTCCGCTTCATCCGGTTAACAGCGGCGGCATCCATCCGCCCACCTGCCTCGTCGACGGCGGTGCCGTCTGAGAGGTACCACGCCGACTCGACATTTTGGCCCGGCACTTCCCCTTCGCCAGCGGAGCCGCTAGCAGCACTATTGCTCGCCAAACGCTCGTCGCGCCCAGCAACCTCACCCGCCCTAGAGCTCTCTGGACGCGAACCACGATCCATAGCTACTTCCCAGGGGATGGTCTGAAGTGGCTCAACTTCAAGCGGTTCTGGCAGTGAGGTTCCTGCATGGGCAGACGGACACAACGAGTCAATAAAAGTCATATCCGCCACGCTGAACGACACGTCAGACCCGGAATCCTCACTGCTCGAAATCTCTATGACGTTGGCCATCCCAAACCCTAAAACCCACATCAGTCAGCACAAATACAGATCTAACCTACTCTCACATCAGATATAGCCAAAGATGTCAAGAACAATTACCCACAAAAATACCAAAACAAAAACAACCACACACTCAACCCAGATTGGACCGTCTAGCAAAACCCAAAACCCCAACTTTCTGTCAAACACCGTAACCTCCCTCAAATCTCTCCCTACACCCTCCGAGAATAACACACAAGCAATATCATACCATTAACAGAAATACCAAAACCCAGAAACCACCATTGCAGATTCAATGAAACAGGAAAAGGATCCGAAATACCAACCTCACGTCGAAGACTTTGGAGTGCAGCTCGTCTTCACTGACAGATTTCGTCCTCTCCAGTCCGACTACTCCACGCAAACCCGGGGATCTCCTTCGCAATTCGCAGACGAACAAGGCTCGAAGAAGGCAACTCAGATTTGAAGATTTTCCAGAAGTGTCGAAACTCGCTCAGTTCCCCCCTTTTTATGTCAACATCAAGTAATCCTGAGCCGTCCGCTACAAAACGACATCACGTAGCAACCGTACACGTGTCCCACGTCTCCACTAACTCCCTGGATTAGCCGAGGCGTCGCCTCGGTTACGAAATCCATCATTACTCACATTAATGACGAAAGACGGCTAGGCTTAGCAGACAAACCTCCACACGCTAACCCTCTAGGAGTTGGCCACGTGTCAACCGTCGTCTTCTTCAGCTTCCAAGGGAAGTCACCACTTGAGAAGAAACCCCAAGTGACGGAGTCTCCGCTGAGCGGAACTCCGCCAGCGGACCTTCACTTGCCATTCTCCAAGTGACGGAGTCTCCGCGGAGCAAAACCCCGCCAGCGGACCTTCACTTGCCATTCTCCAAATGACGGAGTCTCCGCTGAGTGAAACCCCGCCAGCGGACCTTCACTTGCCATTCTCCAAGTGACGGAGTCTCCGCTGAGCGAAACCCCGCCAGAGGACCTTCACTTGCCATTCTCCAAGTGACGGAGTCTCCGCTGAGCGAAACCCCGCCAGAGGACCTTCACTTGCTATTCTCCAAGTGACGGAGTCTCCGCTGAGCGAAACCCCGCCAGAGGATTTTCTCACTTGTCATCTCAGGTGACAGTCCACTGAGCGACACCCCGCCAGCGGAACTTTTCTTGTCACCATCGAAGTCTCCACCGGAACTTCCTTCGTCATTCGGTAAACGGGGCGTCCTCCGCTACACAGCACACCGCTAGCGGACCCCCTTTCTCATCTGACAAGCTGCGTACTTTATTCAGCGCAACACCGCTCAATAAAATACCACCAAGCACGTCTACTTGACGCTGCTTCCTGCTACATCTAGCAGGGGGACTTCCGCCAGCGGCGGATCCCGAGGCCACGCCTCTCTGACAACGCCGCCACGCGGGGTTACGGTCAGAATGTCCCTTCGGGACACGGGGACTAGTCAACAGTCTACGACAGCCCTGATCAGGTACGTTGACCCCCGTCACTTGGGTGCTAAGATTGGGCTCGCAACCCAACACCCTCTGCTCCGTGCAGCGCTGCTCCATGCAGCTCCCCCTCAACAAACAATAATAACGACCATCCGGAGGTCCATCTTAGCCGGGGAGTGGGGGACTCCCTGGGGGCCTAGCAGGGGCCCACCCGAAAGGGCACAAAGCGTTTGCTCAGTAAATCCATGGTTGACGACGCACTGACGCTAATTATGCTTCTGCAAAGTCTAGCGGGAGAAACGATTCAAACCGCCGATCAACTCCCCAACCAAGATTGCCCTCCTTGACTGGGGATTTGGGGGACTTGTACATACATGTGCATTTGCAAGCATAATTAGCTATAATGAGCCACGCTCATTGTACCGCCAGGGGTACCAACGCCCACCATATAAGTGACTGGCGTAAAGACAGCTAGCCAGGTTACCGCCTGAGCCCCGGAGCAACCCCAAAGCACCGCAGACGCGCCGCCACGCGCCGTGTCAAGTTAGCATCAGAAGCTACTGAAACTGGGAACTGAAGCACATCAGTCCCACATCGAAAACAAGGAGAAGATCATCCTCTTCCTCACCTATAAAAGGTCCTCTCCTCTCTCCTCATTTATTACGCATTCAATACTTACCTACTGTTACTTTGTCAACATAAATACATTGACTAACTTAGGCATCGGAGAGTCGAAGACCGCCCAGCGCGGTCTCCCTCTGACGCCCATTGTATTTTACTTGACAGGTAACGGTAACCACCAACAACAGAGGTATCGATCCGCCCGCCGGATCAGCGTTAACTAAAGTCCAGCTACCGCTAGACTTTTAGACATTAACACCGATTGAGACATGCAAAATGCACTTGACTAAAGACAGATTTCGCCCTTACTCTTGTTCTTGCAGTTCGGTGGGCGTCCATCTTCTAGAATACAACAATTGAAGATCCAAAATTAAAGCACTATAATTTTCGACTCTGCCGAACCATAAATTATATGTTGTACTCTCTTGACATGAAGAAGACTTGTACAAGAAATGAGAAATAAATCATTGATTTTTTTTTTCGATCAAAAGAATTCATTAATAAAAAAACAGATTACATCAAGGAGTATATAGTGGCCTCATTAAACCCACCACAAACCGGTTGGGAAGAGTACCACACTCCAACTAAATCTCAAGTACTAGACTTCATCAACTAGGATTGGTAAGAGCCACTCCGGAACCATTTGCCACCAATATGTAGGAAAAGGAATGGAAAAGGCTGCCCTTGCTACACTATGGGCAGCTTTATTACACTTTCTAGGGATATAACCCCAACTACAAGACTGAAACAAACTCAAAAGTACCTTAGCTTCATCAATTAGAGCTCCATCTGGACTGAGGTCTTCAAGGTTGGAATTTAATGCCACAAACACATTCTGTGCGTCTCCTTCGATCTCCAAATTAGTGAAGCCGGCTTGATAGCAAAAATGTAAGCCATTCACTAATGCTAGAACCTCACATGTCTGTGGGTTAATAAACCCCACACTTGGTACTCCAACACCCCAAGGCAGACTCCTCTGTCATCTCTAACCACTACCCCTGTACCATACACCCCCTGACTCACGTTCAAGGCACATCAATGTTTAGTTTTACTGAGCCCATCCTAGGCTTCTCCCATCTCTCTTGTCTACTACCAGAGCACCTACTTCCTTGCCCACTAGGAACATTAGACTGCACATCACTCCTTACCCCACCCAACTGCCCAATGCAATCACCTTGCTGCACATTACTGCCATGATTTCCCCACTGTTCGTACACCTCCCACCAAGCAGCAGCCTTGGTGATTAAGGATTCAGCCATCATTGCAATTTGCCCATGCAACCTACTATTCCTTTCATGCCAAAGCTGCCAAACCACCACCCCAAACCACTCTAAATCCTTGCCACATGCTACCATGGAAACATGCAAAAACAAATCAAGAAAACTAATTATGAGACCCGCAGTGGAAGGCTCAGTGGCTGTGGTCTGGGGAAGAGATTCGGGATCTGGTGCAAACGATGTCAACCTTGTTATAAGGATTGGTGGATTTTCAAGAGCAGGACTGGGCTGCTAGTATCGGCGCTGATTGCAGTGATCTTTTTGACGCCGGAGTTGTTGGTGTGGCCGGCAATGGTTGCCTTGATGCAAGTGGCACCGGAGTAGCGAGGTTGGTCGCTCGTTTTTTAGGTTGTTTTACTAGAGGCGCTTGCTGGGCTGCTCGAAGTCGCTGTTTGGGCTGTTCATAAGGGCTGGTGTTACGGCCGGAGTCATTGGATTAGATACTCGGAGCTACTGGTTTCGCTGCTAGGAGGTAGTTGGTCCGGTGGCTGTGTTGGGTGTGGACGACAACAGTATTGTGCGGCGGTCGAAAAGTCTGGATGCCAAACAGGAATGGGGTGTCTAGATCAAATCTGGCTAGGGCATTGAGTTGCTGGGCTTAGCTCAGTCCATGTTATCAATGGTTCCAACCCGTCCAAGGGTAAGGAACCAATAGTTGTTTAGTAGGTTTTCCTAGTATCAATTGTCTATGCTTGTAAGAATATCTCTATGAGTCTTGTGGAAGTATTTAGATTTAGCGTACCGCAATTGCGTGCTTGGCATATTAAGTTAGGTAGAATAGATTGTTTGCAAGGCGAGGTATTTTTATGTGGCATAGACTACTCTTAGTAGATATGTTTTATTGGAGTAGTCTTCTGTACTATTCTTAATCTATGAACCGGGGCATACTATTGGTATGTTCTATTTTCTAAAAAAAAAACTGGTTGTTTTTCCATGCATGTGTCTAATTTTGGTTGCTCCAATCTCCTTCTCTCCTAGGCTTAATTTAGAAAATATTTATTTTCTAAACAGAAAATTCTAAATTCTTTAAACACACGACATACATGAAATTACAATTATCAGGACTAAATTACGCAAACAATGCAGTGAATTTCTTTGACCTCAACAGGTAGAATATTACTGGAATAAACAATATCAAATTAGCTGCAGTCAATGCAGCCAAAGTCCAGTAATAATTATCCAAATGACTTCGGTTTACCGTTTCTTGGAACCAAGTAGGTTTTATTTCACCCACTACATAGACCAACACCACACTGCCTATATTTCCCATTCCCTCAAGAGCATCAACAAAAAACTCTATGTATTGACGCTTGGATTTTTGTTCTGCCCTTTCGGGATCAATGTGCCCCTCACCATCTTTTTCCGTACTCTTTGTTTCTTGTTTTGCCTGATTGGGGTCCTCATCATTCTTTTCTGTAGGCTTGAGTGTTTCGTTTGCCTGTTCCATGGGGGACTTAATGTTTTGTTCTTTGGAATTGGGTTTGTCTTTTGCTTGTATATCGACATCTTTTTCTATTTTCGGCCAGTGCAGCACCACATCAGTGTAGAAAAGAGCAATGCACTTCTCGGAAAGCCCAGAAACGCCTCCAACGAGAAGAAACTGTGGAAGCAACCAGAACATGGTCATGGGAACTGTTTCATCGGGCTTGTTAAGTAAACCATGTCTCTTAACCACGCCCAACCTTCTGTTTTCCACTAATGCAGCTGTGATACAACATAGAATCGCCAATGCCATCGACAATGAAATCCCAATTCTTGGAGTAATAATCTTATTAGCACAATATTTTGATTGGCTAAACCATTTTCTCATCAAACTTCGGGGCACTATAAGGAAAAGAACAGAAACCTTTAAGGATCCAACCCTGTGATTCATCTTGCTTGCTTGTTCAGTGAAATAAGTATTTCCAAGAGACGATACAACACCAATTGGAATAAGGAAAATACATATAGGACTCATGCGTAAGATGCTTCTGATTTCTTCCCTGGTGAAAAGGTTCCTTTGTGCTTTGTGTGGACGTATAGTACTTGTCAATAAAGTAATTGTTGCAAGCAAGGTAAATATAGCAGGGAACCCAAACCTAAGCGACCAAGGCTTTAAATAAGCAGTTGTCCCAAGTACCAGGGTGGAGACCAGAATTTGAAATGACAGCAACCTTACTTTCTTAGGGCACACTGACAGAGCAAAGAACTTCATTTTTTTGGCGCCTTCTAATAGTGGCTTGATCAACTGCTCTTCTCTGAATGCACGAACCATAAAGCGACCAGAGGCTCCCAGAGCTATTAGAGTTAAGGCTGTGTAAAAGAGAATCTTTTGTACTTTGCCAATGCACTCGGCCTCATATGCGCCACAAGTGCCTGTTTCCCTATAAAGAACTGGTGGAGTTGACATGGTCAAGAGGAAAAACCCCTGCATCCATTGAACCAAAATCATGTACGTAAATTGTAATCATATTAGTTGGTAGTTTTCAAATTATTATTGGGTTAGTGTGTGTGTGTTTTCAAGCCTAATTAAGAAAGCTAGCGGCATACATATTGGTTCACAGAATCCTTGTTCAAATAGCAAAGATAGAAAGCTAACCAAACAAAAGTTTCCTCCCATTTCGTTGTCTCTCCTCGTTAATGGGAAAGTTCCTACCAGTCCTTCAATTCAATATGGTAATCCAAAAACCAATCAAAGACTTATTGTTGTATTCGACCTTTTAAAAAAGAAGAATTTGAAAAATGCAATGAGCAAGAAGTATCACATACAAAGAAATTGCTTTTGCAAGATAGTTTTGAAGCTTTTTGATAACTCATCTTCAGTAAGCAGACACAGACTCCAGAAACTTTGTTCATCTTCGCTCATCTTTTAGATACAAATACCAACTTTCCACGTTTTTATACATGTATAGCTTTCAATTTGTTGATCAAATGACAAAAATATGGTTGGTACAATCGTAATCAACTTATTAAATTGAAATAAAAAAGTTAACATTTGAAAGACAAATAAATAAATACAGGTCGTTTTCCAAGACTATGCAAGAAATATAAGATCTTGCAGTACTTTGAACTGGACCCTAATTAGAAAACCCTAAAATCCTAAACCTCAAGCTAAACCTGACCCATTTTCCACTGTCCTCTACCTCTCTCTCAACTAGGACCACATTAGCTGCTTCTCTGCCAACAACCACATCGACTTCCGCTTCGGACAAACATGTCTATGAGAGAACACGAGGAGGACAAAATCCGCCAACAAAGAACACGACAGATGAAGACAAACAGAAGGAGACCGTCCACAGAAAATGACCTTAGCCTTTTTATTAAGGATCAAATACTATCAAAGTGTCCATCACCTAGTCACCAGTGACTATGAAGTTGGTTTTGAGAAGTACATGTTAAATATGTTTTCGTACAAAACGTTTTTACCAAATTTGAAAAGCACTATACGTTTTTGAGAAATAAATCTCAAATTAAGTTGGGTGATTCAAATAAAAAAATAAAAAAAAGGAAAACAAATTGACGTATGCGTAAACATGGGTAAAGAGGGTTATTATAAAACAGACAAATTACATTTTGCAATCCTGTCCTTAAAATTTTGACGAATCACTACCCTCTGCTCTCTGAAAATTTTGAACCCGAAAAAATTATATCATTTTACACATCTTTATCTTCTAATGAAATTAATAATTGCTTTCTTGACACCGCTTTGGCGATTGCTTGTGTCTCTTTCTACACGATGGAATTGTCTAAATTGAAAAGGGAGAAAATAATGCATCGTCTCTGGGAGTAAATTAGAGGGTAATGCAATTAACTAGTTTGCCCTTATATAAGAATTTGCATGTTAAGAGTTCAAAAACTTTCTAGTAGTGAGGTTGTGCTTTCTTACGTGCATAATGCTCTAGTTGATCCATGTTTTCATACAGAATGCTCTAGTTTAACAATGATGTCATATTCGCGACAGGCTAGGGAGAAATTAACTCACCATGGTGTAAGCACAACTGGAGAGTATGATCAACCAATAGTTACCGATTACAGTATCAACAACAAAAAGCATGCCCAGTGGCATTACGGCCACTGCGCCGGCATACACATTGACGACAGCGGCAGCACCTGTGAGATTTAACTTCCATACACTAGTCAAGTATGTAATCATTGTGCTCATTGCATATCCAGTCAGTAAATACGTCTTCTGCAGAACTACAATTCAAGATTGATCGTTCAATAAATTCAGCAGAAGGGAAAGAATCAATCCCAAGAAAATATCATTATATAAAAGAAGAAAAATTAAGAAAACAGAAACACATAACTAGGACCTGATGAGGGTCAAATTACCAGCGATTTTCACCCAAACCATCATCTGAATCATCCGAGTATTAGATGAGGCCATTGTTGAGGGGAAGGTAATTGGGTGGGGGAAAGAGAAAAGGAGCGCGCAGGGAGAGAAAAGGTTTTTGGACTTAAAAATAAATCTTCAATCTTTCTCGTTATAGAAGGTAGATTAATTAATATTTATAGAAATTAAGGGTTTGTGGACTTAAGGGTTTCTCCGCTGAAGGAAATTTCCATCTATGGAAGACCTTTTCAGTAATTATATTCCTACGTACATAGTTCATTTATAGCAACTTCAAGGAAAGAATAATTAAAGAAGCTGATATTCCTATAATATCAATAAAGCCCAGACAAGGAAACAACAGTTTGAGAGAAGCTACGGATGGAAGACGATGATATTGTACTATATATTCTCGATGAATATTGAAAAGAAAAGGACTAGCTGCACTATTTATTCTCCCTGTTTATACTTTTAAACCAAATTAGCTACTTTACCCTTTCACTCTAAAGATCCTACCTCAACCTCGAGATGGGAGACCAAGCTGGAGGTTAAAATAATATATATATATATATATATATATATATATAATGTATATATGTAACTAAAAACCAGTAATGAAGAAACAAAAGTTAATTAATTTCCGATTTGCTGTCAGTTCTGCTGGGCACCGTCTGCTTCACCAAGGTGAAAGTGGTAAGTGGTTATCTTTGAAGACTGAATTTGAATTTAGATTTAGATTTAAATTTAAAATCTGTAGGACTCTGAAATTACATATTTCAAATGCTCTTATTTGGATTAAAATTTTTACTGTAAGGATTTCATGGGAAAAAGTTACCCAGATCTGATAGACTCATAGACATAGAGTGATGAGAAAACTCCAACAGAGAGAGACAGAGCTTTGAAAAACAAACAACACACCGCAACGTCGAGACGAAGTCACTGCTGCCACCGCGACGCCATAAAGTTCCCGGACAGTGAAGAACCCGCCGGAAAAGCTGCTACATTCTCTCCTTCGATTCTCTGTTATCGAAGCTTGTTTGATGAAACAAAGAGCATACAGAGAACCACCAAGTCAACGCGATGCCAAAACAACCAATCCGACCCCGGAAAAGACCGAGAAATCGTCGGGTCGTCGTTGTGGGTAAACTGGTCGAGGAACCGGGTCGGAGTCTGATGATTCCTCGAGCTGCTCCAGAGATAAGTTTTTGGAGTTTAAATAGAGGTGAACAGAGCTGATCCAGAGACGCCCTTTTTTTGGTACATTGATCCAGAGACGCCCTTTGTTTTTATGAGATAGAAACATAAGTGATTTCAAATAATTACCTTAAGTGATTTCTAAAAAAAAAAAATTCTGAAGAAAATTGTGGTGTGGATTTGAGCAAGATGGTTTGAATTCTAAATACACGTATGTAAAAAATTCGCCAAAACATGTAGATTTGGATTTGAAGAGTCCAAATCCAGAGTCTCAAATCCTCAAATTTAAACAGGGCCCTAAAGAAATTTGGACTTGCTTCATCTAGTAACCCCTAATGAGAGTAATCCTCCACAATTCGACAATAATAAAAAAAAAAAAAAAATAGTTGCCCACAATGCTCTATCGAGACTGATCAAGAGACGAGTTTTTTTTTAATTTTTTTTTTTATAAGGAGAGAAAGAAAAGTTACAAAGCGAAGCCCATACTTCAACCAAAAAAGTAATCAAAATTAAAAGTAGAAAGAGCGGAGAGCGGCAACTTTTGCTCCACGTCGTAGGGGTTGGAGATGAATGGGCATGGTTAGTAACTACGTCAGCAACGAAGTTGGCTTCGCGGGGAATGTGGATGAAGGCAACCTCCTCGAATTGATCGGAAAGGAACCTTATGTCTTTAAAGAGGGTTCTGAGCAGCCAAGGAATGGTACAATTATTTTTGGCAGCATATATGATCAGCTTTGAGTCCCCTTCAACAATGACTTTCTTGCACTTGAGAAGAAAGGCGTGATAAAGGCCGTCTCTTAGGGCGCTCCCTTCAGCAATGGGAACTGAAGAGGAGCCAAAGGATCTGGACCCGGCAAAAATAGGGTTTGCATCATGATCTCTAATCACAAATCCTGCGATAGCTTTGTTCTTGTCTCAGACTGAGCCATCGAAGTTTAGTTTGAAAACTCCTGGAGGAGGAGGAGTCCACTTGATAATACCATATTGATTGAGGGGGGAAGTATCCCTCACAGGATTTTTGCCTCTGAAACCAGCTTCTAGAGTAGCAGTAGCATGAACAACCATAATGGGGGAGACTGTTTTTTGTCTGAAGATAAGATTATTTCGAGCTTCCCAAAACTTCCAGCAAAGCACGATCAAATTCTCAGTGTCCACTTTATGGTAGCCCTTCCTGAACCAGGAAAGAAACCAGGCATCAAAAGAAGAAAAATCATAAATGTTAATACCCGCATTCTGCCAAACTCCAGAGGCAAAGGGACAAGAGAAGAAGAGATGGTTTAAGTCTTCATCCCCCTGCCTATAGAGTTGGCAAACAATGTCACTATTATCACAAAAACTAGCAATCCTTGTTTTAGTTTTTAACCGTCCCCTGGATAAAAGCCAGGCAAAAATTTTAGCTTTAGGAGGAATATTCAATTTCCAAATTTCATTCATGATATTGACCCTGGGATGGGCCTGAATAGGATCAGTCTGAAGCTAAGTAGCAGATTTAATCAAAAACATGCCTTTCGGGGAAGGACCCCACACAAACTCATCATTAGAGTAGGTAGCAGGAACTGGGATACCTAGAATTATCTTAACAATATCATAGTCGAGCTTTTGGGAGAGTTTATTCTTGTCCCAACAGCCCTTAATCAAGTAATCACAAACATTCTCATTAATATCCATAGTATCTCTTCTGTCCAAGGGAATAAGATTTAAAATTGGAAATTGAAAAGCCCAGTTAAAAGTCCAGAATTTAATGTCTCTACCATTTCTAACAATCCATCTGATTCCTTGGAGGAGAATATCCCTGCTTTGAAGGATACCCTTCCAGGCCATAGAGTGGTTGCTGTTAACTTTAGTATCAAAGAAAGAGCGTTTCCTAAGATATTTTCTGTGGATGATGTCCACCCACCAGTTATCTTTGTCAGTGATGATCTTCCAATCTAATTTAGCAAGAGCAGCATGATTAAAATAGGCTGCAGGTCTGACACTGAGACCACCAAGGGATTTTGGTAAGCAGACCTGCTTCCAGGCAACTGGGGGGGGGGGGGGAACAACAATCTTTACCCCAAAAGAAGTCCCTGGCTTCCTTATCAATGAGATTGGTAATTTTCTTAGGACACTTAAAGCAAGAAAAAAATGTGGTTTGGTAAGGCAGAGAGGCTAGACTTTATAAGAGTCAATTTACCAGCTCTAGAAAGCGTATTTCTTTTCCAGCCATTCAACTTGTTACAGATTTTTAGGAGAAGCTCCTTAGCATTTACAGGATCTTTCCAAAACACAATGTTATGAATCCCAAGGTATTTACCAATAGTGCTTTTACGTTTAATACCCAGTCTATTAGTAATGTCAGTTTTGCACATATTTGGAATACCATGAGAGAAATAAATAGAGGACTTATCTAGGTTGATCTTCTGGCCCATAACCTCTGGAAACTTGTGAAGAACCCGGCTCAAAATACCAGTAGCCTTGTTAGAAGCCCTGGCAAAAATTAAACAATCATCAGCAAAAACCAAATTAGAGATTCGATAGCCTTTAGGGGAAGACAAGATACCAATATGATGCTTTGAATTACTGGATAGATTGTTCAGGTTTCTTATAAAATGTTCCATACATAAGATGAAAATATACGGAGACAGTGGGTCTCCCTTCCTAATGCCTCTAGTAGGGGCAAAAAAGCCCTCCTTCTTACCATTGATCAGAATCGAAAAAGTGACTGAAGTAATGCATTCCATTACCAGGGAAATCCAATTGTTAGTAAACCCAAACTTCTTCAAACAAACTTTAATAAAATTCCAAACTTTAATAAACTTTAACAAACAGTTGGTCTCCCTACCTAATGCCTCTAGTAGAGGCAAAAAAGCACTCCTTCTTACTATTGATCAGAATCGAAAAAGTGACTGAAGTAATGCATTCCATTACCAGGGAAATCCAATTGTCAGTAAACCCAAATTTCTTCAAACAAACTTTAATAAAATTCCAGTCTAGCAAATCAAAAGCTTTTTCTAGGTCAAGCTTAATAGCCATCAACCTAGACTTGTCTTTCGTATGGTTAGACGAGGAAAAAAGTTCATGAGCTACTAAGATATTAACAGTAATAGACTTTCCTGGAGCAAAGGCTCCCTGATTCTTTGAGATGCACTTTGCTGGCAAAGGTTTAAGCATCGTGACAAGGATTTTAGAGATAATTTTATAAGAAACATTGCAAAGGCTAATTGGTCGAAAGTGGCCAACAGTTTCGGGATTGTCTACTTTAGGGATCAGAGCAATATTAGTATGATTCAAAGGCTTCAAAGATGCTTTATTAATAATAAAAACTCAGACACAACAACACTTATCTTATCTTTAACGATATCCCAGTATTTTTGGTAGAAAATGGCATGGATTCCATCCGGACCCGGGGCTTTCAGACTCCCAATCGAGTTAACAGCATCATGAATTTCATCCCTTGTAACTGGTCTCATCAGCTGTTCATTATCTGCAATATCAATAACTGGGTTAATACTATTAGTAAAATCCATAGCAGTGTTAAGATTGAAAGTATGTGAGGAGCGAAATCTGTTTTGGAATTCTTTAATAAAGACATCACTGATATCTTCATGCTTATGAAACCAGTAGCCCAAGTTATTCTTAATCTTCAGAATGTTATTCTTCTCCTTCTCAGAGTGGCCTGAGTATGAAAATACTTGTCTCCTAAAGAAAGCCAATTAGCCTTAGCTCTCTGTGCCCAAAACAATTCCTCAGCTTTTTCTAATTGAACAAATTGATGAGAGAGTTGAAGCACTTTGGAATGTAGAAAGTCAGAAGTAGGGAAGAGCATAAGCTGGCTTTGATAAAATTGCAGATCCTTTTGGATGTTGGTTAAATTGCGGAGAAGGTTACCATATTTTTCCTTGCTCCAAGAGGAAATTCGATGGGTAAAGGCACCAGAGATGGAAAAAAAAATTTTGATGGGATCGTTATATAGAGTACAGGACCAGAAAGATTTAGTGATCTCTGAGAAATCAGGGTGGTCAAACCAAATAGCCTCTAACTTAAACAGCCTATTCCTATTTTTCTTCTTGGGCAAGGTTGTGAGAAGAATGGGACCATGGTCAGAGCCTACAATGGGAAGATTTTCTAAAGTGCAATTTGGAAATAAAACAAGCCACTGAGCATTAGCAGTTACTCTATCTAGTCTCTCGTAGATGATAGTACTATCTTTATGTTTGTTGGTCCAAGTGAAAGGTAAGCCTTCTGCATTGATAGAAGTCATTAATTCGATTCAAAAGGTCGACAAAGTTATGTAAGTACACATTGTAAGGGGAGGATCCCCCAACTTCTTAGTAGCAGTAGTAACATTGTTAAAGTCACCTATTAAGGCCCAAGCATCATGATTATTCTGAACCAAGTTGCCAATCTCATTCCACAAAGGGTTTTGCAAATGTTTTTGGGGATAAGCATACACACAAGTAAGGTACCAGAAGGTATTTCTAGACTAATCAATTATTTTACCATGCAAGAATCTATCATGACGATCAGTAATAGCTAAATTAACAGTATTAGAGTTCCATAATAATAATAAACCACCCGACTGGCCAACAGACAACATATAATCAAATTTATCAAAGTGGAAAGCAAACTTCAAAAAGAGTTTATTTAATTGACTAGGATCCGAGATCCTAGTATCAAAAAGGAACAAAAGATCTAGCCCCAGTCCAGAAACATAGAACTAGACTTGACTTGAGCTAGAAAACCGGGCCAAGAACTCCCCTAACAATTCTAACTAAGACACTTCATGGTTGACCTACAATGTTTGAGTTTGATCCCAAATTATGGTCCTCACTAGTTTCCATCAATTCCAGCATCTGTCTAGTTCTCTTCTTAGGACTAGGGAAGGTTGGCTTAGCTCCGCTAGGACCAGCTTCAGGAACATGCTCTCCTGTATTGATAATATCATCCAGATCCCCCAACTTAGTGGATCAAAAGCATCCATAAATTGGTCCACTTCCTGGGAGGAATCCGACAACACAGTAATGACCTCCTTCTGTTTGCCAATAGCTTTCTTGGTCTCCCCAGGACCTCCTGGCTTCATGACATCCTTGAAAGTCACACCCGGCATTATCACAGACGTACCTTTAGCCCTGCCATAGTTTGGGCCATTATGAAAACCACCAATCTTTGGGTAAAAGTTGTCATTGCCCTTCCCTCTTCTGGAAACCACCTTCCAAGGGCTAACCTCACCATTCTGGTCTTCAAAACCAGCCTGTGCAGATCCACTTTCAGTAGTATTATAGTAGCTAAACATGGGTTGTGGAAAAACTATGGAGATATCATTAGACAAAAGAGGTCTAATGAAATCATTATTGGCCATTTCATTAGGATACACCGCCTGCTCATTCTCAAATCTCTCCACCATGAAGAAACAATCCTTGAAATTCCTTTTGGGGAAGACATGGTTCTTTTGACCATACAGGCCACACTTGAAGCAAATTTCAAAGATGACCTCATATGAGACTAACACACAGCTAGGGATCTACCATCAGTATTATTAATAATGGCAGTTCGCTTAAGTGGGTACCTCAGATCTAGTTCAATCCTAAACCTGGCAAACATAGTCTTTTTACCTGTGAGGGTGTTTTCATCAGCTTTGATGTAGTTGCCCAGGTGTTGAGCCAAATGCTTGAGGGAGGTATCTTTCCAGTGTGGCAGAGGTAAATTGGGAAGCCGAGCCTAAACAATGATTCTGTCAATAATTGAAGTAGTAGCATCAAAGTCCTAGGACCATCGTTGGACTCGGAACAGCCTGCTTCTAATGTACCAAGGCCTATTGTCCAGTATAAAGTACACGTCTTCCTCATTGTTGAACTCAAAGCAAAACCAGTTGTTCGCCAGTCGACTCATGTTGATGGCTCCCTTAAGGTTATTCCAATGCTCAGCGCACTTGTTGAATACCACATCAGCCGGGACAGCAGGACTGAAGATCTTGCCAACAAGGCAAAATCTGGAGTAGTGGGTGTCGAAATCAACAGGTGGTGGAGGCATTTCCACATTAACAGCAAAGCGGTCAATGTTTATAATGTTCTCCCTAATCACTACAAGGATTGATTCTCCTCCAGTTTGGTTCCTGGGGAAAGGAAAGTATTGGCGTTGTGGGAATGGTCGTCTGGGAGTACAGGCCAGATGAGCTTGCAGAGCAAGGTTGAAAGCCATTGGAAGGAGACCAAGTAAGAGCAGGTATGAAAGAAGGTTGATGAGTGCTAAAGAATGGGGAACCCAATTTATAGATTGTCTTGATCCTTGGGAATTTCTAACGTTCCTATCCAATAAGTTCCGCATGCTAAAGAAAGAGTTATGGGAAATCTGAAAAAGATCTAGGGAAGTAGAAATCTTATTCATAATATCAAGTGAAGGATCAGAAATCCGAAAATCTAAGGATTTAGAGAAGATAAAACGACCAAAATAGTTTGGAAAGCAACAAACACCAATAAAATCAGCCATAATCCAATCATTAAAAACATAAACCAGAACAAAAACAGTACAAGAAAAGGAAAAAAACTTCCCTAATTGAAAGTATTGTTCTTTGCTCGAGAAGGAGACGAACGTTTGCATAGTCGAGGCAAAATAAAAACCCCCAAACCACATGTCGAGGAGGACGAGCGAATAGGGGAGGAGAATGACGTAACTCCATCATCGAAACCTTGCAGGAAAGTTGAGGGAGCATCTTTGGTAGGCATATGATTGCTGCCGACGCTAGGGTACCAGCACCATGATAGCCCATAAGATTGTTTCTCAAAAGCAAAGATAAAGTAGTGGCTCGAATCTGTTCATAATCTTGGTCCTTTCCATCGGCTAATCCAGATAAACCAAAGTAGCAGCAAAAGCAACCGTCTAGCAGCTCCAATTGAAAACCCTAGAAAACTGGAAATGGGGGTGCGTGAAGCGCGTTTCCTTAAGGCCCTCCTTTCGGTTCACACTAATCAAGAGACGAGTTACCATGGCTATTAATTAGCTTATTGTAATTAGTTCTTTTTTTTTTTTTTTTTTTTTTTTTTTAAAGGGGGTTGGTGCGGCTGCCCTTAAGCCTTGATTAATGAAACTGCAGAATACAGGAGGGGACGTGAAGCCTGAACCCTAAATGTTGTAATTAGTTCATTGGTCCAAAGATTAATCCGCTGGAGATCCGAACGGCCAACAAGGCATTGCAGCTCCTCAGCTGGGCAGGTTTATAATTCAGTAAATAACACTACATCAGTCTGTTGTTCAAATGCAAGACGTGGGGGTTCAACATCTTAAATATTCCCGTGGGAGGACCCAGTGCATCAATTGAACCACTTACTGTGGTTTTGTTTTTGTATTAATGATACTCTATACGTAGATTGTGTTAGAGTTGCATTTCCTGACAGGCTGATTATCTGACCTATTCTTGGAAGGAGCGGACGAGGTTCATTGATCGAGCTCTTGGTTGAGATAATTTCCGGCCATGATCTTCTTCAGTCAGTGAGCTCGAGAGACGGAAGTGAAGATCGAAATGCCAAAATAGAAGGGATTAATTGATTACTAGCTAGGGATGAACTAATGGATTATGCGTCCGTGTTAATTTTCATGCATCCTACATCTTGGTTAGTGTTTAGTAGAATAGTAGGATGCATGAGCTCTTCATGTCTCTGTTTCTTCACATCTTGCTTATGAAATTCATGCGTTGTACTAAAAAATTTATTTATATTGATTTTTAAAATTAAATAAATAAACACACAGTATGTGTGTTTTCCTTCTAGTTTTATGTACATTAACTACTTATTGGACTCAATTTCCATGCAACATTTATTAACATATTGTAGAATTTTCCTCACATTAACCACATTTATCACATAATCTAAGGGAAATCCCGCAAGTTGATCTAGTCAATTTGTTTCTTTTATGTTCCAATTTCTTGACAGATTCTACATACCCATCCTTTATATTTGGTTGCTTGTCTCTAATTTTGGTTGCTTTCTTCTTCTCTTCTCTTGGGCTTAATTTGGGACTAATTATTCTATTACTAGTGACCATCGAGTTATTTCAATTGTTATTGTATATATGAATCGAGTAATGCTCGTTATGTTTCTGAATCCTTTTTTTGAATAGAAAGAGGTCAGTCATTTATTGAAATTGAAAAATTACAACGATACGATTCCAAAAGACATCAAGAAGGGAATAAAACATTACAAAAATAAAAATACATATGAAATATAAAAACTTAATAACGCAAGAGCAGCAACGTCGAGACGCAGCGCTGATTTTACACTACAGATTGTAGCCGTGTAGTGAATTGAGTAGTCGGTGGTTTGACTACCCATAGAACTCCAACGCACAAATTAACAAAAATCAACTTGGCGTCGGAATGAAGGCACTCTCCCACCTAAAGATTGAAGCCGGTCAAGGGTGTCGGAACATGGCCATGTTGGCAGACAATCTTTCATGAACAGATACCAAAGACTTGGGTCCCGAATCCAATACCAGTAACGCATAGGAGCCCCAAACCATGTTGGCAAATGAGCAACAGTCCAACAAAAATAGTGGGACGCAGCCCAAGCCCAACTCCCTCCTGGATCCCAGATCCAGATCCCTTTGCAAATTCCACCCGGATCCCAGATCCGGGTCCTTCTGACGATGAGAGCAGACCAGTTGAGGCCGCTGACCACAAAGCCATGGAAACGGATCATCAGGCCGGCAACAAACACCCCACAAAATTGTGAACCCCTACAACCACCACCTTGAGGATCCAAAACAAAATCGATGCCTGGATCCCTCATTCCCCAACACTCTCCCTAATGCGCCACAGTCCAATCGAGTCCAAAAAATGGAACAACATACGCGCTCCATTGTCTCGCCTGAGAAATCCACAAGATGTCCGTCGGAAACCAAAGAAAAGAACCACTGAAGGAAGCTGCCGAAGCCCAGTCCCTAGATGAGATCTCCTTCGACAAACTTCCTTGAATTTGCATACGGCCACCACCGCCAAGCACACCATCACCGCCACTTTGAGTTGCGACGAGAAGAAGAAGGTACAGGCCAAGGCCCGTGAGTGGCTCCATGAGATGGAGCAGGTACAAGGACGACGAAGGGATGCAGTTTCCGAACCCTAGCAGAGCTAGGTCGCGCAAAGACTTTTTTTTTAAAGGAAGATGTTTCTGAATTCTTGGTTGTATATAAAACAATAATCTATATTTCAAAAAAAAATATAACAAATAAAACAATAATCTAATAGTTATATCAAACCCAATCAAATCCAATCATAAATAACACTCTCATACTTCGATAGTGATCGAACTCATCAAACAGATAGGTACATAATGTTCACCTAATCAACAATGAACTTATTCGCAAGTTAAAATATAAAAGGGCTAAATATTGTTTAGTCCCTGAAGTATGGCTTCATCCTCGTTTCAGTCCCTGTCTTTCTAATTTGGTCTCAAAGGTCCCTGAACTCACAATTTTCAGTCCAACTGGTCCATTCCCTCCATTTCCTCCGGTTGCTCGATGACGTGTCAGTTATGTACTTGCCAGCTCAGCGCCACGTAAGACACAAAATTTGTAAAATAACAAGAATGCCCCAACTTCAATTTCTTCCAAAATTTCCTCCAAAATGGTAAGTTTGACTACTACAGCAAATCATGAACACGAAATCAAAACAACCAAAAGCAAAGCAAAATTGGAGGTACCCTGAGGGAGAAATTTTTGTGCGTTCTCGATGGGATCCTTGCTCTGATGTGCTGGATGATTCGTTTCGGTTGATCGGAATCTGCTAATTCATTTGAATGTAAGGGCCTGTGCTTTGCGATCGTGGGTGTACTGAGCAATTGCTCAAACTGGGATGAAGAGGATAGGGGTGATGGTACGGAGGTGGGATGTGGATGCACATTACTATCAACACTAAGCTTCAATTGAAACATCAAAATTAGAGCGTACCCATTTACCATATTAGCTCAGATTTTCTGAAAGTAGATGCCCAGACAAGTAGTTCGACGATTTAAGTGTCGGTAAGGGATGTCGGGTACAGGTTGGGAGTCGGGTTGTCGAAAGTTGGAGTGGTGGCGAGACCGAGAGTAGGTGTCGTTGTCGCCGGGAGCAGATGCCTAGATGAGTTGTTGCGAGATGAATTGCTGCCAGATGACTAGCTTGTGATGAATCACTGAGAGGAGGTGATGAGTGTTGCCAGGATGTTGGCCGGAGATGTGCTGGTTAAGGCTGACCCGCCGGACGGATGGAAGGTGACGATGACCCATGAAGCTCTAGGTGTCCAAAGCAATAGTGGGTGCTGCTCCGTCAGCGCGTAAGCCTACCTTCGGGGGTCGGCAGACATCTTGGAGGCCTGGTTTGACTCGCCGGAGATCGTGTGGGCTACTTTTGGGCATCGCCGGACGACGAAGAGGCTGCCGGTGGATAGTCAGAAGCCGCTGAGCACGATGGTGATGAAGGTGAGGCACTGGTGGAGGGGAGACAGAAACACAGATCTATTTTCTCTCTCCTCGAGTTCTCTCACGCTAGGTCTAAAACTACCGTATTAGGGGCCATGGGCATTCTGGTCACTTTAGACAATCTGTGTCTTACGTGGCGCTGAGCTGGCAAGTACATAACTGACACGTCATCGAGCAACTGGAGGAAATGGAGGGAATGGACTGGTTAGACTGAAAATTGTGAGTTCGGGGACTTTTGGGATTAAATTAGAAAGGTAGGGACTGAAACAAGGACGAAGGCATACTTCAGGGACTAAACAGTAGTTTGCCCAATATAAAACAACCATAAACATGATTACTAATCCTAAATGAGTATATAACAGATACTCAATTTAGTGGTAGCCATGGCCAAATTATTTTGTGAGCCCCGGAAAAATAGATCTAGCTTAATGGAGATCGTACGTGAAATTATTTAACGATCTCGATGAGTGTCAAGATGCTCGACGGAATTTCGCTGGTGACGTGCGGCTTGGGGCGTTACATAATTCATGCTCATCATATATATAGAAATCTAACATTTGATCGGCCGAGAAGACTGGAATCAGCAAATAAACTAGCTCTCTACTTAAGGTGTACGTACGTCTTCAGACATTATCATAAATTGTGCTCTCCATCTGCATAATCTAGCATATCGATCAGAATATTAGAAAAGTTAGCAGTTTGCAATGAAAATAAATACGAAAATCCAAACATCAAAGTCATCACCAATGTGTTAATAAAATTACAAGCATGAGCAATGTTGTTCAGATTCTCCTTCAAGGTAAGATATTCACAATTCAGCACCTCAAAGCTGTCAAGGCATGCCTGAAACATTAACAATGATTTTCATTAAAACAAAATATTTCATAACAGTACGTAGTAAAATACATTCCTAATACTGGTAGGTTACATTGTTTAGGGTGTTTATAAAATTCTTATAAACTAATTGGTAATGGTGAGGGAACAAATTTCTTACGTTGCTTTGTTTTTTGCCTCACTTGCACCGCGGAGCTTACGGCAGGCATTGTCTTCCCGAGAACACTCATACTGTAATGTTAGTTAACTTTCTTTTGTTATTCAAATGACCAGTAGTAAGATAATTTTCTTAGGTACCTGGGTGTTTGTCATACACCCATTTTGTTAAATATTTTGGACTATTGGATTAGTAATATATCTAATTAATGGTCTAAAATATTTGAAATTTGGTAACTTGTTTAGTCCTTAGCTAATTACTATTAGTTAAATAGTATTTATTACTATTTAATTTTATCATTAGCCAATTAATAGTTGATTATTACTTAACAATTACACTATTGACAACTACGTTTTTTCCTTAAAAACAAAAGACTTCTAATATAGGCTCACGGAATTAGTATTAATTAAATAGTCTTTATTACTAATTAATTATAGCATTAGTAGTTTTCTTAACCAAATATAATTCTTTTTACATGCATTTTACGACAACCACAACAATTAATGTAAAAATACATAATCTTTGTTTTAGATGTAGTAACTACTTCACATACAATTTGTTATTACTGTTTTTTGAACTAATTTACAAATGTTACCACAATGTGTTATCATATAGGTAAACCATTATATTTTGACTAAAGCATGCACGTGTGTTCTCATTGGTGTAATGAAGTTCTCCCTTACGTAATTTAAGTAATATATTGTGTAATTTCCATTGTCAAAGTTTTAATTACTTTCAATCGACGCAATTTACCAAAAACTACAACAATTGATGTAAAAACGATAATTTTTGTTCTAATTGTAGTAATTACTCCACCTACGACCTATTTACTAGTTTATGGACAATTTAACAAGTGTGACGATAAATTTGTTGTCAGAGTGGTAAATCTTTATGTTTTTATCATTAATGAAATTATTACTTCAATGAGTATGCATTTTACTACAATTTATGACAATTGATGTAAAAAGGGTCATTTTTGTTCTACTTGTAGTAATTACTCCACCTAAACTAATGTACTAGTTTGTGTACAAAACGTTTGTATGTGTATTAAGGAAACTAGAAAATATGATTTAAGAGAAAAAAATTTATACAAATGTCGTATCATTCTTACATGTAGGAAAGTGGAAAAGCCCAAAAAATTTTCTTTCACCTAACTCTTTCATAAAAGCATAACAAAATTTGGTGATTCTCACAATAATAATGTAATTGTTTAAGTAAATCCAGATTGTGTCTGGCCCAAACTCTAGGTTACTTGACCTAGTGGTAATAGGGTTATTAACTAGAGGTAATCTCGGAGAATCTTAGAGATTTCTTTTCAATGTATGATTACTTTTCCTTGTATGATTCAGATTCTATGCATTGTAATCCTCTATATAAAGAGGCCCCTATTATCAATGAGAACACACAGTAATTCTCTCTCAATTACCGTTTCCCTAAAACACATTATCAGCACGAAGCTCCAACCCTGAAACCCTAATTTTATAGTCCTAAAATCCCAGTGTCCATCGCCTCACATATTGAAGCCCCAGCCTCAAGGAACCTAGAACCGGCAGCGGAAGCCTCTGAACCGGCCATTGGAAAATTGGACAGGCCCTTGCCTTGTGTCTGCCCTTCACGCATCTGCCAAGACTTGCGTACCTATGTGCCTGCCCTTTTCGATATCTGCCAATAGATTCGCACAGGCCCCTGCAAAGATCTGCCGAGCCCTCGTGACCCTGCGACCTCGCAAATCTGTGACCTCGCGACCTCTCGACTCCGCGAATCCTCGACCCCACGACCTCGACTCCTCGAATTCGCGACCCCGCGACCTGGACTCCGCGGCCTCATGACCTACTCCACTATTCTGCAACCCCACGACTCCGCGACCACGCTGCAATCCTACAAGTCTGCTTGCTTGCACTAGGACTGAAGCTCGTCTCCAGTCCTACAACAAGGACCAAATACGTTCTGCAATCCTAACAGGTATGTTTTACTAAAAGTTCTCGTTTTTGAAGTTTTTATTCTTTTTCTCTTCTTTTCTCGGGGACTTGCAACCTCCCTCCTTCTACCCCCCCCTTTTCTTCTTCATATGGGAGACCAAAAAGCCGAACTGTGGGGGTTCGTGCTCACTCCAAGCTTGGAGCTTGTAGAGTCCTCCAAACTTAGAGTTTGTTGAGAAGTTATGACCGACCACAAGCACATCATTGTTTTGATCTAATCCAATACCTCTTGGAATTAGATTTCATGGAAGTGACTACGCTCAGAAATCCTAATTTTTTTGGAAGCGATTACGCTCAGAAATTTTATATGTTTTCGTGGTAGCTTTTTCCGTTCCGAAACTAACCCTTTTTCTTGTTCTCTTTCAGGATGAGTAACCTGAACAAATTAGACTTTGCTCCATTGGGAACAACTGGCTCTGGATATCACAAGTGGGTTCGTGATATCCGCCAGCATCTCAAGGCCCATGGAATCCTGGATACGATTCTCGAGCCTAGCCAGGATGTGCTAACTGTTGAGTCAGCTCAAGCTTTAGAAGCAAATAGAGCAGCCTTAGAGGCAAATAAGGCGAAAGCCATCATTCTAATGACTCGTCATATGGATGATTCGCTCCAGTACGAGTGTATGAATGAAGAAGACCCTAGAAGGCTGTGGGTCTCACTCAAAGAAAGATTTAGCAACATCCATGACTCCCTGCTTCCTGACCTAGAAGTGAGATGGCATACCCTCCGCTTCTGTGATTTCAAATCAGTTCTTGACTACAACTCAGAAGCACTTCGCATTAAATCCTTAATGGAATTATGTGGTATAGAGATCACAGATGCGATGTTGATTAAGAGGACTCTCTCTACCTTCCCCGTCTCTGCATTGATGGTTGCTAAGAACTATTGAATCAATGATATTACAGGACGAATCACAAGGTTTCATGAGCTCATTGGAGCTATAAATGTCACTAAAAAGCATGATAACATCCTTGTGAAGAACTATAATTCGAGATCCGTGGAAACATAGCATATTCCAGAATTCAATTATAGTCACGCCCCTAAGAGAGGGCGCCAAGAGCGAAATTCTAATCCTAGGGATACTTTTGGACTTTCTGGTCCTTATAATCGCTCTACTTGGGAAGGTAACCGCCAAAATAGGCAAACATGGAACCGAAGAGGTCAACGTGGAAAGAGAGAAGGAGACAACGCCTATGACCATGTTGGTGGCACCGCCAACACTAAGAGCCATCTAAATGACGCTTTCGAAGCGCCTCAATCAATGGAGTATGAGAAAAGAGATGTATGTTCTCGATGTGGAGGATCCGGCCATTGGGCACACATTTGTAGAGCTCGTGAAGAAATTGTCACCGCCTACAAAGCACATTGTGAAGCAAGAGAAGCTCACTATGTGGAACAAGAAGATCAAGAAGATGATCTAGAATGAAGGGTTGAAGACTTCAAATCTGGCTGGGATCAATAGATCGCCAATTCTGTTCAAGTCTTTATTTTCCAAGAGATATTGAAATAGGCAATTGCCATATTTCACATTAGCTAGCATTTGAATTAGATTCTCTTAATGGTTAAGAGACAATGATGCACACCGTTGGCTTATTAATAAAATTTCGAGTTCTTTTCATTATGACTCTATTTTGCTAAGCATATTACTTTGTGACTACGATGGCCGAGCCATCATTATTAATTCAAGGACATGGAATAGCCCAAGTTCCCCTTGCCAAATAGCACCTTGATTACTGTCACAGAAACTCTCTACGCTCTTAGGGAGAATCGAAACCTATTGAGCAATTCAAGCAAATGGATTCATGCATAAATGCATGTAGAGAACGAAAATGAGTTCCTTTGTAATACATCTAATGATTGCGAACAAAGGCGCATCTTAGAGAAGTTTATGTGTCTCTCTAGTGGACTCTATGTCACTATTCGAGCTATTAAATCCAATATATTCATGAAATAAGATCTCTTGGATTTAGACACATCTTGGCTTTGTCACGACAGGATAGGTCATCCTAGTCATGATATGATGATCCGTCTACTAAAGACTTCACATGGACATCCATTCTTTCGAGCGAAACGAAGCATGAATCAAAAGTTGATTCTTGGACTAAGTATGACCGTCGCCGCTGCCTCGAGCACCGCCGCCGTCCACCAACAGCCTAGGGCTGGCACAGTCCCTATCCATGAAGCCATGGATGACGTCCATCATGGTGATGGCGTCCCAGGTGATGTTGTAATCACCAACTTTGCCTCGAATAGCGTTTCAGACGCCTAGGCCCAACCAAAATCCTCATTGGTTGCTTCTAAGGCCTCTCGCTTGTTTTACAAAGCCCGTTCCTTAGGGAAATTAGGACTAAGACCGTCCTATGGAAAGGATATGACAATACTTATTCTGTTCTTACATAGAATCCGTGGGGATTCTGTGGACTAGTTCAACCAACTTGCGGACGTTTAAATATCTCATGATGTTGGTTGACAAGCAAACACGCTGGTCACGTGTTATGCTATTGTCCACTTATAATACTGCTTATGCTACACTCCTAGCACATATCATATGACAACAGGCTCACTCCCCGGATCATCCTATTCAGTCAATTAGATTTGACAATGCAGGAGAGTTTACATCGAAGACTTTCGATGGTTATTGCATATCACTAGGACTGATGTTGGACATCATATTCTCATGTACACACCCAATTGGTCTCGCAGAAACGACTACGATGGTAGTCCGGACTTTGGTAATGCGCACCAATCTCCTTATATCCGCTTGGGGTGATGCAATATCGCATGCAGCTATGCTAATTCGTCTAAGAGCCACCGCCACTCAATCTACCCATGCGTTACAGCTAGTGACTAGGTACAAGTATTGTACTTTACGCATATTTGAGTGAGCCATTTATGTGACAATTACACCGCCATAACGTACTATGATGGGTCCTTACAGACGAATGGGCAACTAAGTTGGATTTAAGACTCTAACAATCATCCGCCACTTAATTCCCTTGCTAGGCAATCTCTTTACCGCATATCTTGCAGACTGTCACTTTGATGAAACAGTCTTCCCATCGTTAGGGGAAGATAAGAACACCGATGTTCAACACGAATGACAGGAATTGTCATGGTCTGTCCCCACTATGTCTCATCTCGATCCCTGCTAAAGTGACGGGATCACACATATCTGCTGCAAACATGTCTGTAAGGATGGACGTCCCTACGAGAGGACGTAGCGCCACTCTACATGGAGGTAGGCGTGGCGCCAACACCACAGAGAGTGGCACTCTGGCGTTACAGGCCGTGGCCCCAGCTAGGATTCCTGGGAGGCTCGTGGGTTTGAAGGATGCTTTGGCACAACCCAATCCTTGGATCATTGACACTCAAAATCCATTTCATGAGAATCTTCCAGATTATGGTTATCGTTGGGGGATACCTCAACGTCAGAACATATTCCTGAGAATATAGAGCTCTATGAAAATTACACTAATGTACATGAGACGTGGGATAGAAACTCCATCATAATTGATGATGTAGTCATGCATTTCGTTGCGCATGAGTTTGTTGAGTCTGATGACATAGAACAACGCTTCGTTGATGAATGAATGTCGATGTAGAGAGATTTGGCCTAAATGGAAACATGCGATCCAGGTTAAGATGGATTCTCTAACGAAGAGGAAGGTTTTCGAGCCAGTGATGCCAACACCTCCTAACATAAAACCTATTGACTAATGGGTCTTCGTTAGAAAGCGTAGTGAGAAAAAGAGATGGTAATCTCGCCTTATGGCGCAAGGTTTTTCAAAAACTCCCTGGAATCGACTACGATGAGACATATTTTCTCGTAATGAATGTCATTGCACTCTACTACCTTGTCAGTTTGGTAGTTTCCGGATAATTGAATATGCAGCTTACAAATGTGGTCACTACGTATCTCTATGGGGATCTAGATACGAAATATACATGAAGGTTTATGATGAACTTCATTTACCCAAGTCAAGTGGCTCTAGACCACGGAGCGCGTTTGCAATAAGGTTGAAACGCTCACTAAAGTGACTACTTGATTGGGAAGGGATATGCCCGCGCTTTTTCATAACAAATGCCGGATTCTATCGTGGTTCATGTTGGACATGATCTTTATTGGAAGCCCTTAAAGAGTTAAGAGAAACCGCTGAACACTTGAAATCCGAGTTTGAGATGAATGATCTTGGGAGAACACGATTATGTCTCAGTTTGGAACTTGACTATTGTGTTGATAAAAGCTTAGACATTTTGACAAGGCCAAGCCTTCAAGCACCCCCTATGATCGTCCATAGTCTTGATCCTGAAAATGATCCGCTTCGTCCAAAGGATGATGGCAAAGATGTGCTAGAGGCGGAAGTACCCTACACAAATACAATATGCGCATTATTGTACTTAGTTCCATGCACAAGACCGGACATCTCATATGTTGTGAACTTGTTAGCTAGATATAGCTTTGCGCCAACGCGTCGCCATTGGATTGGTGTAAATGATATCTTTTGGTACTTGAGATATACGATCGATATGGGCTTGTTCTATCCCTACAGAGAGATGATGGATTCGGACTCATCACCCACCAGAAATGCCACCAACGCTGGCCTACGTTTTCTATCCCCACCCCAAAACGACGTTAGCATTTTGGAAGGTTTTGCTGATGCTGGGCATCTCTCTGGCCCACACAAAGGTCATTCCTAAAATGGTTAAGTGTTCATCATGAGTAAAGACCATGATATCTTGGAGGTCCACAGAATAAACCCTAGTCGTTATATCTTCGAACAATGCAGAGACTATTGCTCTTCACGAAGTAGTTAGTGAATGTATATGATTAGATCCATAATTACGCATGTTCGAATAATTGTGGTTTGAAGTCTACCACAGATGAGCCTACGAGCATTTAGGATAATGCTGCTTGTTTTGAACAAATGAAGCAAGGCTATATCAAAAGCGACAACACCAAGCATAATCAGCAACAACACACTGTCCTCAAGATCAAAGTGAACTAGGTTCAATCTGAGGACAGTGTGGCAGACTTGCTCACTAAGTCATTGCCTAAATTCCACTTTCGAGAAACATGTTGGTAGCATCGTTTGCGGAAGTTATCCGAACTCCCATGACCATTGTCATCAGGGGCAGATGCAGACATCAGGGGGAGATGTCTACATGTATGGTCTCGAAACGTGAAAGGTGTTTTGTGCTCTTTTTCCCCTTCGACCGAGGTTATTTTTGCTCCACAAGGTTTTTGTTACTCGGCAAGGTTTTTAATGAGGCAACGAGAGGAGCACCGCGTTTGGGCGACACAAGGGGGAGTGTTTAATTAAATCCAAATTGTGTCTGACCCAAACTCTAGGTTACTTGACCTAGTGGTAATAGGGTTATTAACTAGATGTAATCTCAAAGAATCTTAGAGATTCCTATTCAATGTATGATTACTTTTCCTTGTATGATTCATATTTTATGCATTGTAATCCTCTATATAAAGAAGCTCATATTATTAATGAGAACACATATCAATTCTCTCTCAATTACCGTTTCCCTAAAACAGTAATAAATTAAAAGAGTTGTATATAATAAAAATCAATAATCAAGGTATTTAAAATTATATCATGGAACTCAGAGAGTTTTATTGAGGTATTTGAATGATAGTTCTAATTCTTGTTCAATAACGTTGAATGCTTTAACAATAGTGTTGTAGTGAGATTGAAAAATGGAAATGGATAATGTCATTTATATAATAATTGATTTGAGAGATTTGGAGAGAGAAAAGAATATATATATATATATATATATATATATAAATACAGATTCTATCTGATTGTTAAGGTATCTAACTTGCTTAAACCAATGGACGGACTGAATCTGTCAACCTGAACCGTACTAGCTTTAAGGCAGTTATTAATGCCTTAACAATCATAATTTTGGCTGAAAATTTGCAAAGATGATCTATACACTAGTACCTAAAAACTGAACGGTCGAGATGTGGATGTGCAACCGAAAAGTGACAAAAAACTTGAACTTCACACGTTAATTTCAAAGCGGAGCTCCTCTCTAGATAAGATCTGTGTATGTGTGTGTGTCTATATATATATATATATATATATATATATATATATATATATATAGCTTTGCTCAGGTGCAGATATCCGCACCTAAGAAAAAAGGTACGGATTTCCAGTTTTGACCCACTTTTCGATCATATTTTCACATCTTAACCGTTCAGTTTTTAGGTTCTAATGTATAGATCACCTATGCAAAATTTCAGCCAAATTAATGATCGTTAAGACATCAAAAACGGCAATTTACACGAACGAACTGAATCTGCCGAACTAGAACCATTCGTGTTCATTGTTGTAAATTGCAGTTTTGGATGCCTTAACGATCACCAATTTGGCTGAAATTTTGTAGATGTGATCTATACATTAGGATCTAAAAACTGAACGGTTAAGATGTGAAAATATGATCGAAAAATGGGTCAAAACCTAAAATCCGTACCTAAGAAAAATTGCGGACGTCCACAGTGGAGAAGCGTTGTATATATATACATATCTTATCCAGAGTGGAGCTATATATATGTATACATATATACATACATATCCTATCCAGAGCGGAGCTCCGCTTTAAAATTAACGTGTGAAGTTCGAGTTTTTGGTCACTTTTCTGTCGCACATCCACATCTCGACCGTTCAGTTTTTAGGTGCTAGTGTATAGATCATCTCTGTAGATTTTCAGCCAAAATGATGATCGTTAAGGTATCTAACTCGCTTAAACCAATGGACGGACTGAATCTGTCAACCTGAACCGTACCAACTTTAAAGCAGTTATCAATATCTTAACGATTATCAATTTGGTTGAAAATTTGCAGAGATGATCTACACAGTAGTACCTAAAAACTGAATGGTCGAGATGTGGATATGCGACCGAAAAGTGACAAAAAACTCGAACTTCACACGTTAATTTCAAAGCGGAGCTCCGCTCTGAATAAAATCTGTATGTGTGTGTGTGTATTTTAATAATCATTGTACCTAGTCATTTTATGGGAGGAATGGAGGATGGTTTACTAATTCATAAAACTGGGAGGTCAAGTAAGCAAAATTTAGACACTCCAATAGAAAAACTTCTTTGTATAAGAACATAAATTTAATTTTGTTTATGGATTGAAAATAAAATTAAAAATAACAAAAAGGACGAGAATGAAAAATTCTGGCTAGAACTTCAAGATTAACTGACAAAAACCTGTTCATGATTCCACCAAGCTTCCTTTTCCAAGGAGGAATTTGACGGTTTTCTTATAATTGCAGGATTATGGTTTCCTATTATTTGGTTTTGGTTTCGATTTCTTTGTCTATATCGTGAAAATATTTTCAATAAATTGTAGGATTAGATTAGAGTCCTATAAAATATGCTCGGTGTAGCAGTACGTATAGCATACTAACAGAGAGAGAGGTCCTACCAAAACCGAGCTGGAAAATGACTTCTCTTTATAAATTAGGGTTTTGTGATCCCCTCGATCTCTATTTCTCTCATGGCGAAAGTAAAAATTGCAGGGGCATGGGCGGGCGTGCTAGAAGTCGACTTGGACAATTGGACAGTATCAATGCTGAGACAAGAGGTTGCAAAGCGATCGAACTGCGAGCCCAACTCGATCAATCTGATCTGCGCAGGCAAAGTATTGAAGGATGGAGATGGGAGCGAGAATTTGACCCAATTAGGTATTAAGAACAACTCTAAGGTTCTTGCTAGTAGGGTTAGTGCTCAGGAGGGCAAGTCTTTGGGTGAGGAGTTGTTGGCCGAAGGCGAACGCTCTCGGAGATTGGCTCGAATCAAGGCAGCTGCGACTGCAATGGCCAAGAGACATGCAGATGGTTCATTGCCAATTGAAGACTTCAATATAGAACTTGAAGATCAAAGCGGAAAGAAAGTAAAGATGGGAACCGAGACTGATCAGCAGGCAATCATGATGGGTCTGATGCTTCATACAGATGCAAAGAAACTGATTAAAGAACAGAATTATAAAGATGCATTGGAGGTGTTGAGCATGGGAGAGGAGGCCTTCTCTCTATGCGACCCCAAGGTTATTGAGCTGGTTGACAATCCTTCTATACTGCAAATTGATATGGTTTGGTGTTATTTCATGCTCAGAGACATCAACCGTCTCTCGGTGGCGGGAGTTCGGCTTGAGAAGGCTAGAGAAGGACTCGAAAGAGCTCACGGGAAGGATGCTTCTCGTGTGAGACTGATTCAGGCAGGTAGGTATCCGGAGCGTGCACTACATTTGAGACTGGAGCTGCTTGAAGGGGTGGTGGCGTATCATAGTGGTGAGGTTGACAAATCTAAGAAGGTTCTGACTTCTGCCCAAGAAAAGTTCAGGCTGCTACAAGTGTCGGATGAATCTCTTTCACTAGTGATGAGCATGGGATTTAAAGAACTAGATGCAAAAAGGGCTTTGCGGATGAGCAATCAAGATGTTTCCAGTGCCGTTGATTTTCTTGTTGAGCAAAAGGCAAAGAGAGACCAAAAACGGGAAGATGATATCCGGCGGCAACATGAAATTAAGGAGCAAAAGACATATGGTGTGACACCCCTGAAGAAAGCTGTGGAATTGGAGAGATTGAATGAATTGGTCTTCATTGGGTTCCAGAAAGAGCTTGCTGCTGAAGCGCTTAGAAGAAATGAGAATGACAGTGAGAAGGCATTAGATGATTTAACAAATCCAGAAACTAATTCTTCCATACAAGAACAACTTGAATCAAGGAAAAGGAAACGTCAGCGCCGAGCGGTAGATGCTTCAGTTGAAGCACTTGTACGCATGGGCTTTGAAAGATCATTAGTAGACGAAGCTTTGCAGGCTGGAGGGACAATGGACGAAGTAATCCATCGATTACTCTCCTTACAAGCATCAAATCCAACAAATGGTGTTAGCCAATCAGCGGCAATCTCCACAGTTTCTGATAACAACAATAGCCAATCTGATGCTGCTAGTGACATTGCGAATTCTCTTGCTTCAATGCTTGAGAATCAAAATGATCAAGCCGGCAGCTCTAGTAATGCGTCAGAGCTTCAGAATCAAAATGATCAAGCTGGAAGTTCTAGTAATGCATCAGAGCGTGATGCAGAAATGGAGAGTGAACTTGCTGAAGAACTGGCACAACAAGACGCTCTCTCTGACTATGACCTTGAAGTTACCAAAGAAGGTGAAGCCATAGCCAAGTACTTGGTTCTTCTGGATTCAGCACAGTAAAACATCGGCTTTGGCAATAATGCAGTGGGAATGATTTATAATGTTGTTGTGATGTGGAAATAGACAGTAGGTGATCAATTTAGCTATGGTGGTGGCGTTCCAGATGAAAATGTCACTATTGATAGCAGAGATCTAAAATGACACTGATTTAGCATGGACATTTGCATCTAATGAAATTTCTCTTTTTCTTTTTTTCTTTTAAATATTTTTTTTTCCTTTAATTTTCATGAGCATTGGTGTTAATATCGTGGAATCATATATATTCATGCGGATGAAGATGTTTTTGTAAATCATCTTCTGAGTTTTTCAATTCGGATATTATTTCTTCTGTATTGGTCTTGCAGTCTTAATATCGACGGTAACTTGCCGCCTTTTCTGCAGTTTTTCTTCCATTATTGTCAGAGTTCAAGAAAACAGATAAAATAAGAGCAGAAGCTTTTCCAAAGCTCACTGTACTTGGTTGATTTTGTGTGTCCTGCAAGTACAACTCTGTGTAGGACACACAAAAGCTTGAACACAATAACACGAGGCAGAAGTAGCATTTTAGAGCAGAACAGAACATAGATTCCACGCAAACAAGCATTGTAGAGCTATTTCCTGCATACACAAGTATTACTAATAATGGCAGTAAATACCTGTAAGCCCACACTGGAATTGCTAATCCTGAATTTCATAAGCTTAACAATGCCATAAAATGCTTCGACTTGCATAGGGTTTTTGTTCCCAGGTCTAAGAGTAAAGGGAAGTAGTAATGAGTAACCTAACTGCTAACTATATGTCAAGTTCCAGACTTACAGAAAGCTACTTGAAGCTCACTTTTTGGGCATCAAACCTCTGATCAACCCCAGGATCTCACCTCGCATTGCAGTGACAGCCGATGGAGTGACTTGTTCCTTCACAGCACAGAACCACATATTATCTCCATCTTTGTCTTTACTTCCATACCAGCTGCATATTATCCTTGCAATGGCCAATACATACATGCCACAATCGTAACCATTTACTTGGTGTGGTGAATCAGTACACTCTTTATAAATGGGCTCAGTTGTTGAACTGGAATCACTCATAAATTTCTTAACAGCATTATAAAGTCGTTTGGCGGGACCTTTATTCCATCCCCCTCCATTGCTATCATGATGAACAAATGTGTTGATGCTTCTCTCAAATGCAAGTAGGCTCCAATGATATCCACCTTCAGCTTCACTCACATCATCATTGTCATTGACAGGAAAGATTACCAGTTTCTTATCAGGTAAATGAAGAGGGTCTAGGAAGTCTTTTAGGCTCTCAGCTGGGCAATTCATTATCCAGAATGTAATTGAAGGTGGAATGAGTAAAATCTCCTCAGAGCATGATGAAAGATAACTAAAATAGAACTCGATGATTCGATCATTGAGAAAATATGGGCCGCTGAGGATATCCAAGTCTGATCGTCTAAGTACCACATCATTGTAGCTGAGAATCTTTTCATCAGGATTACTTTTTGCCATTTGGTAGTGATGATGTATTCCTGATCAACAAAAGTCAAAACCCTGTATTACGCCACTACCATTTCGAAGAAAGGATCTTATAATTGAGAAACATGGTAATGAACTAATGTAAGAAATGGCAATGAAATAGGCTGTTGAAGTAATAACAATGGTCAGACAGTTGCTCACAGGTGCCTGAGCAAAATTTTGGCCCTCAACAACTCTAACATCACAACTATCCTTAGAGCCCCTATACACAAGAAGACTGAATAATGATATATAATTGATGAAGATGAGGAAACAATCACACGCTTCTAAACTCATTATTTTCCGAATTAGCTTCCTGCACAAAATGCTTTCAACCAACAACCCAAATGAGCCAATGTACAAATTCATCGCCCTGTGTCAAAGACATTGACATATAACTTACATTTCTAATAGGAACTCAACATTTGGTCCAAACTAACAAAAGTAGGGACAACGTTCCCACATTCTTGTTCTTCTCAAATCTGATTCAATAAGTCAAAATCATTTTTTCGAACCAAAAGTACACACCATCCGTATCCTGAACGTTGCAATAGCATTAATCTACCCACATTTTTCTTTTCAGCAATTTTATCTATCCACAATAGGTAATCTTTGCAGAAACAACAGATCTAAGCACCCTGCAATTCATTCACAAATCTTAAGCTCAACGTCCAACCAGTAATGATATTCAGGTCTTGTATTAGCATACCCATGGGACCAATCTCACCCAATGAAAACCAAAGCTAAGCAACCCATTCCCACTAACTACAACTCTCACTAAAAATTTCTTAATTCAACGAACAATGAAAATCTTGAAGTTCTTCAAATTCCTCCACTTATTAAAAGCTTGGCTAGAACATAATTTGAAGCAAAGAAGCAGAGAATCTAATGGTTTGTGTTCAGATGTTTTTCAGCTTAGAGGTACAATCTAGGGTTTTCATGCCAATTTTTCTTTTCTTTTTCTTTTATGCAAAGAACAAATGCGAGCAATTGTAAGAGAATGAAATTAACTTACTGAGAAATTCAGAGAATTTGGGCAAGGAGAAGCTCTGCAAGTGTGGTTGGTTTTCTTCTACTTTGAGTTGTGATCCTCCTGCTATCAAGATTTAAGAAGAAGCTTATTGTGTAGGCGGCGGGTTCCAGTTTCGCGCAGTACGTCGTCGTTCAGGTGATTTTGTTGGTGTCGAGCCTGTACATATATATGCCAGGCCCAGGCGTACATGTAGATTTAATTTTACATTATTGAAAATGGTTAAACGGCTGTGATTGATTGATATACACTACATTTACTTTTTAACGGTTAGATCTGGGAAATTTTCAAAATTACAAGTTGAATTATTTGGAAGAACTCAACAGATCGTTTACTCTGTATCAATGACTACGAGTGGAGTTAAATTGTCCGAAAAATTAACAGAGATGGGGAATCGAAGAAGAGAAGTTTGATAAACAGAAGTTTGATATATTAATTTCAGTTTACCCCCTTGAGGTTTGGGGGTGAAATCCTCTACTTTTAATTTTGAATTTTTACCCCCTGAACTTTTTAATTTCAATCAGTCGTGTCCAATTTTTACTGTTCCGTCCAAATTGGACGTTAAGTTTGACTTTTTGAGGGTTAAAATGGTCATTTCAACATAAAAAAATAAAAAAAATTCTGTTTTTTAGTTTTTTTTTTTTTTTTTCTGTTTCTTCTTTTTTTTTTTTTTTGTCTTCAACATTTCTGTTTTTTAGTTTCTTCTTCTTTCTTTTTTAGGGAAATGATGGAAAATGTCACATTAAAGTGTGAAATGATAAAAAGGTCACATAGTTTCCCACTTGATAAAAAGAGCCATTATAAATTATTAGTAATATTAATTTAGTCTTTATGAATAATGAAATAATGTTAAAAAAGGTCAGTTTTAATTTTTTTGACTCCCATTCTACCCTTAGAACCTAATACACGTTTATAACCGTGCATTCAAAATCTGAGAGAGAGAAAATCTCTTTTGATCAGATCGATCTGATCGGAGATTCTGTCTCCAAGTTTCTCTCTCCATCGCTAGCTTCCGATTGCGTTTGGTCTCTCTACGACGATCCCATCCTCCAAGTCTCCCTTCAAATCGAACAGTTGCCGATCACCGCCGCGCTCTCCAAGTTCTTCTCCGACGTCCTCCTCAGAACCTCGCCGTCTACGTCACACACTTAGAGGCTCCGAAACGGAGCAGTTTCGGTTCCGGAAGCAGTGTGGTTCGGGTTTCAGAGGTAATTCGCTGTATCAGAGTAGAGATTTGGCTTATCAGATTAGAAATTAGGCGATTGTTCATAGCGGCTTTGATTTTGGAATTGAGCTTTGGATGAAACGATTATAGGACTATTTATGCTATTTTCATTAATTCTGGATTTGATCCATAATTATCAAACTCGTAATTTCGATCTAGAACTGTCATGAATTTCTCAAGTATAAATTATAGGTTTATCTATCCACAGTTTTGATCTGTGATTAGTTTTTCTTTTCTTCAATTGATGTTCTTTATAGAAATTGTTGTTATTCTTTTTATTGATATAAATTCTGTTGAAATTAGACGATAGATATAGTTCCTTGATTATGTTGATTTAGTTGCTACTGAACATTGGAAAAGAATCGGATTGAGATACTATCAAAACAATAATGGAATGTAGAAAAGTAGGGAGAATTGAATTTGAGGAGAGATGCAATAGGTATTGTAATCTTTTGTTTTTCATTTTTGTTAACCTAGTTGTGAAATGAGCCTAAGGGCCTTCTCAGGTCTTAAGTTCACTGGTTAGTGAACCAGTGAGACAAGCCATTCTCCAGGTCGAACTCAATACTTCTGCAAAAACTGAGATTTACTTGTGTAACTTAAAAAATGAGGTCTTGTTATGTTGTCAAGGTCCTTTGATAGATTCTCAAATTGTTGTATGTATGCTTGCAGTTCTACTTTCAAAATGGTCGTCCACCACCTAATGGACTTAATAAACAACGTCTTTCCAGAATTGATGAGCTTTTCAGCAGTCATATGAATGGATTGCAAATGCAGGGTAAGATGTGTATCTGATTTGTTATTATGCAGATAAAAGAAACAAAACCTCTCTTTCTATTCTTTGCCAATGCACTTTCCAGAGATAAGGAATATAAGTTCGTTTTTAGTAAGGGGTTCATATTACTTTTTTTTGCTTATGCAGAATTTAAGACGGTTACAAAGGAAGTATGCAAGCTACCAACATTTTTATCTTCTTCTCTCTTTAGAGAGATAGATACTGGCTGCAGTGGGATAGTGGCCAGGTATGCAGTTGATGTAATTTAGCATACTAGATACAGGACCTAGTTATTGGGGGATCTGAACTCTACAAATTGAGAAAAAATAAATATCTATGAAATGATTGTTCTCATGTCTTTCATATGTGGTCATTATGTACTGCAATGTTGTATGTCTGTGTCTATATATGTGTGTGTGTGTGTGTGTAGCACTATCTACCCTATCTGGATATAACATTATGTTTTATAGTATAAAATCAAGAAGACCATCTATTACTAGATAGCCTATTTTCTGCTAACTTTAAATTGGTTCAGTGCTAAATATTATGTTGCAACAAAGACATGAGATCATTGCAGTGCTCTCTAAACAATATTAGACTAGATATGCAAGAAGGTAAAACCTCTATAACATCTTGTAATATATTTGAGTAGACTCCGACTATAATACAGTTAAGCGTTGTTGACTGAACAACTTTGCTTCTTTCACTTTGTATTATTGTCTTTCAAGAAACTGCTGGTGTTGACATGTTTTCCTAAGTAATTGACAACATACATCTCATATCCATTACAGTTACTAGCCTTAAAAGCAAGGGTGCATACAGACTTAGAGATTTCTTTGAGCTATACTGCACTAGAAATGCAATACAATTATTCTTTTGAACTTATATAGAAACCACTTGTTTACATATATAATTTGTTTCATTGATCGTCACACACATGCAAATAATTGTTTGTTTCAAATCATGGTTTGTGGCTCTTTTACCACATTTCTATGATAGAAATGCAGATTGTACGGACCAGCCTTGTGCTTGATCAAGGTTTGGAAAATTAAAAGTTGATAATCATAATACACTATAGTTTTAGGAAGGGCATTATACTCCAACTTTGTAGCTCTTGTTGGTTCTTCGTAGTTTTGCTGCTGTGGCTGACTAAGCTGGAGAATGAAAAGATGTTTACTCCAACCTTGCTGCATATGTGCAATATTTGTATCATTTGCAGTCCTTCTGCCTTTTGTTGTATTCCCTTTGTTCAATAACAAATGTAGCTTTGCTACTTATAGAGTCAGGACCCTCATAATACTCCTATATGTTCACAGTTAATTAATGTTTTTTATTCATGTCATCATACAAGTTTGTTTTAGCTGATGGTCATTCACTGTTTGATTTGACAGGTCAAGTCTCTAATTGATGATGCATCGTCAAGTATTTCTATCGGTGCACAAGGGAACTCTCTTAGTGCAAATGCTGCTGGGATCAACTCACTGCCTTCCATGTTTCAGGCTGGTAGTACACCCTCACTTCCACCGTGAAGTTCCTCAAGCTCTCCACACTTTTCAACACCGAAATCCGACCCTTCTCTAGGCTCTCGTTTTATTTACCTTTGTTATCCATCAGCATTGTGAAACATTTTTTACATGGTTCTTGTAAGACTGAGAATTTCACCTTTTTTTATTCTTCTAGCTTCGAATTTCTTCTTAAATCTCATTTATCATCACTCAAGTCTGTGTGTCGATCTAGGAATGATTTATTCATGTTTGATTAATCTATGCTTCTATGTTTGATTAAGTAACTGACCATGTCACTAACCAAGTAACTGTCAGTAGCCAAGTAACAAGTTAATAGCCAAGTCACTGTTAATCACATATCACTAACTAAGTAACTGACCATGTCACTAACCAAGTAACTGTCAGTAGCCAAGTCATAAGTTAATAGCCAAGTCATTGTTAATCACATGTCACTAACCAAGTAACTGACCATGTCACTAGCCAAGTCACAAGTTAATAGTCAAGTCACTGTTAATCACATGTCACTAACCAAGTAACTGACCATGTCACTAACCAACTTCCTCCTTAACATTATGTGATGTGGCTCATCTTTGTCGGTGATTTGATCTTAACTGTGACTTGACCAAGGATTTATAGCGACATGGTCAGTGACATGATCAGTGAATTGAGACAGTTACATGGTCAGTGACTTGAGACAGTTACATGGTCAATGACTTGAGACAGTTACATGGTCAGTGACTTGACCAGTGACTTAAGATTAACAGTGACTTGTTCATAACTGTGACATGGCCCCCAACTTCCTCCTTAACATTATGTGATGTGGCTGATCTTTGTCGGTGATTTGATCTTAATTGTGACTTGACCAATGATTTACAGCGACATGGTCAGTGACATGACCAGTGACTTGAGACAGTTACATGGTCAGTGACTTGACCAGTGACTTGAGGTTAACAGTGACTTGTTCATAACTGTGACATAGCCCCCAACTTCCTCCTTAACATTATGTGATGTGGCTCATCTTTGTCGGTGATTTGATTTTAACTGTCACTTGACCAATGATTTACAGCGACATGGTCAGTGACATGACCAGTGACTTGAGATAGTTACATGGTTAGTGACTTGACCAGTGACATGAGGTTAACAGTGACTTGTTCATAACTGTGACATGGCCCCCAACTTCCTCCTTAACATTATGTGATGTGGCTCATCTTTGTCGGTGATTTGATCTTAACTGTGACTTGACCAAGGATTTACAGTGACATGGTCAGTGACTTTGCCGATGACTTTAGATTAACAGTAACTTGGTCAGGGATTGAAAGTGACGTGGTCAGTGACTTTGCCAATGACTTGAGGTTAACAGTGACTTGGGCAAGGATTGACAATGACATGGATAGTGACATGGCTATTGACTTGTGGTTATTAGTGACTTGGGCAGTGACTTTGTCAATGACTTGAGATTAACAGTGACTTGACCAGAAATTAACAATGACATGGTCATTGACATGTTCATAACTGTAACATGGCCAATGACTTTAGGCTGATTCGGTATGCCAGGTGGACCCACAGACCTCTTTTGTTCTTTTTCATTTTTTTTTTTTTGAATGAAACTAAGAATCAAGTTTATTAATCGAACAAAACACACATACCAAGCTCAGCAAAACCCAGATATCATTACTGAACATCACACAAAGATCAACTAGCTAGGTAGACATCAGTAACAAATCAATTACCATACTAAGTGAAAACAATTAACAAAGTCGCCTAACAAAAGTATAATCTCTCATACTAGATACAAGAACAACAGCAAGGGCTAGTTGGACCACAAGAAAGTTCCCATAGCAAATTCCTCTTGTGCTGGCCATTAGCCTCTTGTGGCCTAGACGACACCGCTTCCATGCCGCCTCCACTCATTCTGATTTTCTTGTTGATCTAGCGCTCCTTTGCTTCTCTACTTCTCTCTGTAACTCTACGACCCACAAAACTTTCAAGCTACTCAACAACTTGAAATCACCTGCCAAATTTGTCAAATGTAGCAATTAACAATGGAATAATTCAGTTTGTTGACAAGTACACAATGTCAGGTGACATTAACAAATAGGAATAAAAGAAAAGTTTCATTACAGACAACTAGGCAAGTAAACCTACATTTAAGAGAGACAATAGCACTACTACCTCAATCAAATAAGCAGATAGACGAAGAAACAGAACTTCATATTATTAACAACAAATTCAAATGCTACATGGAAGAACCATAATTTTCCTTTTTTGTTTTACATGTAAAACTAGTAAAACCCACCAAGCCCAACACTATTATTTATATATTAGTACAAACTAATCAAACATAGAAACTGGTAAAAGTTGTCAAGAGTCTTGCATGCCTTATAACTAGAGTAGGTAGCACATAAAAATTAGAAATTTCCCCTTCATGCATAAACATGTCTTAATCAAAAGCAGAATATGGATCTATATGGGTCTGTATACTATTAGATACATACCAACGCACTAGCTACAAAGTACAAACCATTGGATTTGGTAACTTTTTTTTTTTTTACTATAAATGACTTGTATTTGGCAAAGGCAACAATTATCTGGTCAGTAGATATCAGTCAGAGAAAAGATATCAATGGTAAAACATACCCAGTATCTCGTTCAAGCATGTTGAGAGAACATTGCAGCTGCACCATCAGTTTCCTTGATTCCAAACAACTTGAAAGTTCAAGACAACCTAGAGGCATCAAGTCATTCAACAATCTGCTACCAATAATAAGAAACTCCCACACACCAACATCACCTGATTTAAATCATTACCATCAGGAAAATGTCAGTAACACTGCTAAGGTTATGGAGCAAACTGTACTTCTTGCTCCAATGCAAAAATAGCTCAGTATCAGACAATAAGGTTAGATTTCCTTATTTCCTTTTGTTTTCATAATGTTAGATTTCTAGGGCTTTAAAAATCTGTAGCTTAAAAGTCTGTAGCATTCTACATGAAGCCATGATGGTAAGGAAATTGCCATAATCAGACAATAGCAATTCAAGTACTCAACCATCTCTAATCATTACGTCAACCAAGTAACTTTTACTTCATAAGACATATTCTAATCTATTTGGCTTCATAATCTGTAACAGCAAGCATATCTAAACCATTCTTAATTCACTTCTAGGCCCCATAAGAATGCAAAGCTCCAATTCTCAATAAAATTGCTTGGTTACATATAAATTGAAGGCTCCCAAAATGAACAAAATATTTATCAACCCGGTACCCTGAAAATTTTTCCAACCATTCTTCCCGTCAATCATTGCAATTCATTACCAAGAAAGCAGGTAATCTAACTCCAATTTAGTTCATGAAACTTGATAAGGCTCTAGGATATATAAACAAGGTAAGGGTACCTTGCTGAAGCTGCTCTTTATGCTGCAGCTGCTGCTCTGGTTCTTCTTCCTAATTATCATGAAGAATAAGCCTCTAACAGTAAGAATTTCAAGTGAATGCCTAATCAGATCCAAGTTTCACAAAGTTGACACATCCTAATCAAGAGTTTCAAACAGTAATGACCAAACACAAAAGTAATATCAAATTGAAAAGCAATAAACACCATAAAAGAAACACACTGAGTATAATTCCTCATAATTTTCACAGCAACCAAACAGAAATCGATCAGAAGCACAATTTAGAGATCAACCTTTGGAATCAGAAGACGATCCACATTTGGAAGCTACAGTCTTCCTCTTCTTCAAGCAAACACCAAATCTTCTCCCACTCTTTTTCTTCTGCTCCTCACCACACCTTTAGATCTCTCTACTCCCTTCTTCTTCTTCTTCTTCTTCTTCAACCAAAACCTAGTCTTTTTCTTCTTCTTCCCACTCCCGCCATCACTTGAAAATGTGATCCTCGCAGTTGCTTTCCCACCGCGACACCGGAGATCGAGAAACATAAGCCACGGAGTGCTGCGGCGTCGCATCGTCCGTCGTTTTGCGGATCGGAGTCGGTGATCTCGGCGGCAGCCTTGAAGAGGTGTAGTACCTGATTCCAATCCAAGTTCCAGAACCTTCAATTCACTACAATTACAAATACCAGAGTTGGAAAAAACTAGGGAGAATTGAGGAGAGAGTCGAACCGGTTGGTAAGGAGATCATTTTGGAGTCTCATGTGTGTGTTTGGCTCCGATCTCTGGTGACGTCGACCGTCAAAGGCTCCTCGGTGGTGGCGAGCGTCGTTGGGGGACAAGAGATGGAGAGGAAGGATCATCGGACAGCTTTTGATCATCGGCGGTTGAAGCAAACGCGCCACAAAAATTGTGTACGACGGAGTGTAGCAAGCTTCGATGTTACTGGCGCTAACGTAGAGCTTGGGAATCTGGTGAGGCGAGCCGGGCCATTTCTTGGCCTTGAAAGCAAAAGCTCCCGGAACGGCTTTGAATATAGTACTTGAGTTGCAATAATATATATGAATGGCATGAGTTGTAATTTTTGTTATTTTTAATGGCATATTGTTAATAGGTGACCTTAATTATCATAAGGACATTTGTGGTGTCTGAATTATCATAAGACACTTTAAAATGACATCTTTTATCATTGTCCCTTCTTTTTTTATATATTTTTTTTTTTTCTGTTTTTTGGTTTTTTTTTTATTATTTTTTATTTTGTCTTCAGCCTATACACCACAGATTATAATAGGTTTATAAAAACAAAAAAAATACTCCAGGTGGTTGAAAGCCGCTAACTGGTCTACGATATTTGTAATATATCTCTGATAAAGTGAAGAATTTTAGGATATATCCCCAATAAAGTGAAGAAATATTTGTAAAAAATAATTTTACACATTATCTGTAAATAAATTTATTGGATATATATCACAAATATCGTAGACCAAAAATGATTTTACACATATATTTCTTCACTTTATTAGGGATATACAGATATTTATTTACAGATAATGTGTAAAATTATTTTTATAAATATTTCTTCACTTTATTGGGGATATATCCTAAAATTCTTCACTTTATCAGAGATATATTACAAATATCATAGACCAGTTAGCAGCTTTCAACCACCTAGAGTATTTTTTTGTTTTTATAAACTTATTATAATTTGTGGCGTATAGGTTGAAGACAAAATAAAAATGAAAAAAAAAAAAAACTAAAAAAAGAAAAAAAAATTTATTTTTTATTTTTTTATGTTGAAATGACCATTTTAACCCTCAAAAGTCAAACTTAACGTCCAATTTGGACGGAACAGTAAAAATTGGACACGACTGATTGAAATTGAAAAGTTCAGGGGGTAAAAATTCAAAATTGAAAGTAGAGGGGGTGAAATATTTCACCCCCAAACCTCAGGAGGGTAAACTGAAATTAATCCCTATTTTTATCTTTGACATTTTATAGCAACTACAATGTTAGTAGCTACACTAATGTTTAGAGTATTATCGTTCATTCATGACAAGTAAATGTGAAGTCCTCTTTCTCGTGGTTTACATAATAATGATGTTGTGGTCTCCTCATTATTACGCCTGAGCTAATTTAAAGGCTCGTAATTTGGCACCTGAGTTTAAAGTATGGCTCGAGTAGGATTGTAGCAGTGATTTGATGTTTTTGAGTTAAAACCCATATGTGCAATTGCTCTATATTCTATAACTTGACTCAGTACAACATGTTTGTAGCATCAAATCATCAATACTCTAAAATAGTCATAAAAACTAACAAAAGTACTACTGTCACAAAACTTACGAGGAATTGAAAATCAACAGGTTGGACACAAACTTAGACTTTAACGACTAATGGATTGATCAAACGGTACAAATGTGACGATAATCCTAAAGTCGTGTGAACTAAATTAGAGAAAACAAATTGCCTAATTCTTCAATGGAAAACATGTTTGACCGCTAGGATTTGTTTTGTATTCTCTATTGCGAACTTGTATCCAAATTCCAAATAGCTAGATAGAACCCTTCTATATGTTTGTGATGTAATGCATTATTTCAAAGTGTATTATCGTCTCATGTTCTGAAGTGTTGCTTAAAAGACAAGCTCCACTCTAAATATGCTTTGTCTTTTTCTTAATGGCAATGAAAAGACATCAACATCAGCCAATGAACTACTCAGTTGGATCTAACACAACTCCATGATCGAAAAAAGAACTCTTTTCTCTTTCTTCTTACGTTTTTTCCTCCAAACTGTTTCTGGCTATCTAAAAGTATATTTATAAAAAAAATTGCCAAATAAAAATTGATAAATGAAACTTTTTCCTTTACAAGATGTATTTTATGTTTATATTGCACATATCAGATTGCCAAATGGTTTTTATTTAGCCAATGATTTACAGTACTAATTCCTGAAAGCCAACGATGCCTTGTTTTGGTGAAAGTTGTGTGGCTATATGCATTTCTCATATTGAGAGAGTGAAGAATTATCTAGTGATTTTTTAAGAAATGTGTCATACATGCATTTTGAGATAAAAATCCTTATCCATTCTTCTTCTGGATGGAATTGAAATTTATATTTTTTATTATACGCTAATTTATTGTTTAGTATTATTATTTTTCTTTTGCGCCCGGTTTCAATGGATTTAAATGAAGGAATGCATGCTCTATAGCTCAAACTAAAATTATGGATATTGGTTTTATTTAGATAAATGCTAGACACGTAGAGGTCAATCAGTTAAAGTCATTGCAGCTGAAAGTAACCAAAATCGAATTGATATATCGATTAACCAACTATGTCACAATCGGTTCTCAATTTATTTTTTTACCAATCAATCTAAAAAATAAAATAAAAATGATAATATCGGTTGAGTTTTTTTTTTTTTTTTTTGAGAAGATAATATCGGTTGAGTTAGCTGTGATAAAACCGAATTTTCTTTTAGTAGCGATCCACTTAATTGTCACCTGACTCCGATCGTAGTGTTAAAAAACCGAACCGATGGATCAAATCCCTCTGTAGTGATCCTCTTGGTGTATACCCGGATCCGAATGCTTTATAACCAGACTTGCCTGCCAAAGTCGTAACTAACCCACTGCGGCTCCACCGAAAAATAATAATAAAAAAGAAAATGGAAAGAAGAGGCAAAGCGTTTATAATATTCCAACTTCGACCGAGAGCCTTGAAAGTGATGCGAACTCTCCGATTCTAATGGCAGTTGGCAACAAAAATAAGCAAAACACCCGAAACTGAAACACCGTCACTCTCTCTCTCTCTCACAGCATCGAAGAAGCAGTTTCAGATCTGAGAAGACAGCGAGAGCGACTCTCAGATCCAAATCGCCGAACGCCGGGGCGGTTTTCCGGTGTGGTCAAAAATGGAGAAGTTCCTGGACAAGTTGCCCTCCATGGATCTGATGCGCTCCGAGAAGATGACCTTCGTCCAGCTCATCATCCCCGTCGAGTCTGCTCACCGCACCATTTCCTATCTCGGCGAAATCGGCCTCCTCCAATTCCGTGACGTAAGTTTCCGATCCGTTATTACATTGATTTCTGTTTGATTTGGTATCGTAAGGGAGAATTTTGCATCGGATTTTGTTTCATTGTGTGGTTTAAGTAGTCGTAGTATGTCCTAGGAGTCGCGATTGAGAAATTTAGAAAGGAATAGTAGAGTTTTATCACGAATTTCGATTTTCGGGTTTGAAGAATGTATATTTCGAATTGAAACTGTTGCTTGATCCTAAGGATGGTTGCTTTGATTGTTAGGCTCTGTTAGGCTCATTGACGTAGTTTATATGTAGGAATCAATTTTACATGGACTGGAAGTGCATTGCGTATTCGAAGCTTTTTGCTGGGAATATTTTAGATCTGGTTGCATTGCATAAATTTTCAGTTAGAAAGGGGTTGCGTAGAGTTCTATTCTCTTCATTTCAAGAAGGAAAGGTTCCTTGGCATTTGTAATGGTAGATTAAGTATTATGTGGAAGTTGTACGCTAGCCTGATGGTGGAAAAATCAATTGCAAGTTTTGTGTAATAGGAATAATTTTGTTTTATATTTAAGCCTCACATTTGTCAATAAATATAAGTTTCTCTATGACTTAATTGGAGACAGCAAATTGGCAATTGCATAAGCTGTAGCTTTCTCTCAATCAAGGGATTTTGATTTTAATTATGTATTCCATTTGACTTGAATGTGTTCTTTTTATGTTTGTTTTAGATTAGGCTTGCCAACCTCAAGTAGTTATTACAAAACCATACTTATGTTTGCAAAGTGCTGCCATGATGGAAACTTGGCCTTTTGATTCTGTGAACACAGATCACCTCCTTTGGTGTCTGGGATTCGCATACATCAGTTTTTGAAGGAGTTTTGAGCACCACTTTACTTGACAAGTCAACCAGTAGATGGGTATTCTGCACACCGATATTTAATGCGGATTGTTTTGCAATTTTAATGTTCCCGGATTTACTTTATTGAACACTTAAGTGGGGTTATATACACTATCATATCCATTTAGAAATTAAATTTTGTGTACGAGTATGAGTAATTAGTCATTCATGATATGGTTTTCAAAGTGATACAAGAACAGTGCTGATGTACATGGATATTAATCACTATCTTAAAAGTTTATTATTCTAATATTTATAACTAGTATATAGAAAATGTTGCTGGTAGTTTGCATTAAACTGAGTATGTACTGGACTTGCTGTTGGACCTAACTACTTCATGACTTCAAATTTTACATTTTCTTTTGTTATAAATGAGTAATTGAAGGGAACAAGTTCTCAATATTATTAGCTCAATGGTGGATATAATAAACTGTCCCTAAAATCGTTTGGCCAAAATAAAAAAAGTTGCTTCTTTTTTGTGATTTGTAAATATTCTACTTTTACTGGTGTTTGTCTTGGACTATAGTGCAAATGTGGAAACTATCTAGCTGCACAAGGTATATAACAACAAAGTTTTGTCCCCTTTTCTAGGGCCACAACTCATGTATTTTTTGCATTTGAAACATGCTAAGAAAACACTGAAATCCTTATTCTTTCTTTTCTGGTATCTGGTGTATAGTTTCTTCATAGGAATTTGAAATACAGTCTCTTTGATTGCACTGATATACTCATGGTCATGTTCTTTTTCTCTTTTCCCTTTTCTTTGGCAGTTAAATGCTGATAAAAGCCCTTTCCAGCTAACCTTTGTTAATCAGGTATCCACTCGATCTCTTTGACTACAGTTGCAATGTCAATGTTTTGGACAGCAGCATCTTGCTTAAATAGTTTCACTTTTTCAGTTTTCAGAATGTTTGTATATACTTGTATGTTAAATGCCTGGTTTTTGCAATTTCCTTGGTATTGAGTGTAACAAGTCTGCCAGTTTTTTTACTTGCATGACATGAAGTTTAAGTAGCGATCTAGAAGAATAAGTAAGCGATTGATTACTCTGTTGTCCAACATTTAAAACTTGATTGTGTATGCTCCCATTGTGCTTGTTTAACGAAGATAACAATTTATGGATTTTAAACTAGGACATGATTCTATTGTATGTTTTCTCCACCTGCAATCTAAACTAATTGAAAACTGTTTATGTACTTATAAAATTCATAATTCTGATGACATTTGGAAGTTGAAACCAACTTCATTGAAAAGTTACTGAAGATTGTTTTATCATCATAATTCGATAGTTGGTGGCGAAGTTGTTCACAGTTAGCAATATTATTTATTTTATTTGTTTCTATTTTTGTGAGGATTTCCATAGGTGAAGCGATGTGCAGAGATGTCAAGAAAGCTGCGCTTTTTTAAGGATCAAATCAGTAAAGCTGGGCTGCTTGGGTCTATACGTCCTGTTTCACAACCAGATATCGAGTTGGAGGAATTAGAGGTCTATTTCTATATCGCTGCTCTAGCATTGTTCTTCCTCTTTCTCTGTCTGTAGTTTTAAGTTTGCAAGAGTAATAGTAATGTTAAGCTGGAACATATTGTTTAAAATGGCACTAACCAATTGCACCCTTATCCATGGAGCAATTTCTTGTAAACTGATAACATTCATGTTTGTATTTCTTAATTCCAGTTTCAACTTGGTGAGCACGAACATGAGCTAATTGAAATGAACTCTAATAGTGAAAGACTTCGACAATCATACAATGAGCTCCTGGAGTTCAAGATGGTATTACAAAAGGTAATATTCCTTTTTATTCTCTCCATATTGGTGGTGTATTTGCAGCCTCGTATCAGCTGTTCTGTTTTTAGTAGTTCATAAAATATTTGTGCTGCATGTGTGTGCATGGGTTAATTGAAGGCTAGGTTATGCCAACCCCCTTTTTTGTTGTTTATTAGAATGAAAACTAATCCCTTGGGAGCACCAAAAGGAATTAATTTTTCTTAAGTTAATAAAACATTTGTCACTATTTTCAACTTGATATGATGTCTCGATATTGTAGAAGCTAATAATCTTTTCTTAAGAAAGCACAAAACTAGTGATAGTGACTAGGAACCATAGTCTGGATGAAAAGAGATGCGTAGATGTCAGGTGGGTATTGTTAGACATTATCTCGGCTCGTGTTAGCTGGTCATACAATTTGTTGGTTTGCTTTAATTAAAATTCTATACTAACCTGTTAATTTTGTTGTTGTGTCAGAAAATTGCTATTTGATCTGTCTTAGGTTCATAGTCGAAAATGAAATAACTTTTTTTTTTTTTAGGTCTTAGTAATGTCAGTGGGTTTATGCAACTTCCATTTTACGATTCAATGCTTTCATTCATAAACTATATGTGAATTTATTTTTTTAGGAAGCAATAATTATAACCATTCCCTTTCAAATACTTTTTCCTGTGCCTTACCTATTTTGTGGGCAATTTCAGGCAATTGGTTTTCTTGTTTCAAGTAATAGCCATGCTGTCGCAGAGGAAACAGAACTAGAAGAGAATGTTTACTCAATGAATGATTATGGTGATTCAGTGTCATTGCTGGAGCAGGTAAATAATTAGCATGGCTTAATTTGGGTGCAAAACCTTTCTGTATCATTTAATTTGTAATTAATTATTACAGTACACAGGATATCAGACGGGGATCATCAGATCAATCTGGTTTGAATTTTGTTAGTGGGATTATTTGTAAATCTAAAGCTCTAAGGTTTGAGAGGATGCTGTTTCGTGCTACAAGGGGAAATATGCTTTTCAACCAAGCACCAGCAGATGAACATATCATGGATCCTTTATCTACTGAAATGGTTTCATTCCGCCTCAGTATTATCAATATCTGCTTTTTGATTGTGCAAGATCAAATTTACTAATTCCTTTAATTATTTCAGGTTGAGCAGACAGTTTTTGTAGTCTTCTTCTCAGGGTTGCAGGCAAAAGCAAAGATTCTGAAAATTTGTGAGGCCTTTGGTGCAAATTGCTACCCTGTTCCTGAAGATATAACTAAGCAGAGGCAAATAACTAGAGAAGTAAGTAAATAGTATCAGTTGGCCTCGGAATATTGGCAGTTTATATTATCTTGAATGGGAGAGAACTTCAAGCTTAAAGAGACGGTGTTTTTTCCTCAAGAGAATAAATAAAAAAGAATGATCTTTTAGTTTTTTGGTTCCAACATGTCACAAAACTTCTCATTCTGCTATCTGAATGGTAGATCTTGACAAGCGCTTGATAGCCTCATCCCTTCAATACTTCATGCTCTAAATAGCTTCTGTTTGCAGGTCTTGGTTAACATGATAGTGTCTTTAACGTAGAGATTATTACCAAAGAGATATATTATAGTAACAAATAATCAATACTCTTCGATCATGCATTCATGCTTAAAGTACCAGGTTTTCTTTTGCAGGTTTCATCACGTCTTGCTGAATTGGAAGCAACTTTGGATGCAGGGATTCGCCACAGAAATAAGGCCCTTACTTCTGTAGGGTTTCACTTGGCAAAATGGATGAACATGGTAAGCTGTTGCTACTTTTTCCCCCTCTTGTTAACTAATATTGCATTCATCTGAGATACAAAGAATATTGATTTATTATGACAAAAGGTGGGAGTGTGGTTGAGCTATATCCCTATATTACAACTATGTCATGTTTTCTACTTGTTCTCAGGTAAGAAGGGAGAAAGCTGTATATGATACATTGAACATGTTAAACTTTGATGTTACCAAAAAATGCCTTGTTGGAGAAGGCTGGTGTCCTATATTTGCAAAAACAAAGGTAATTTATTTTTGGTATTATTTTTCTATTCCATCATTACTTTTGTGTGGGATGTTTAGATACCGTGCCTTTGCCCATAATTTTTACAGTAATACAATAGTTTTTTTTTTTTTTTTTTTTTGGGATTAGGTCTCATTAAATCTTCTATCTCCATCTATACTATTATTTAAGAGAAGAGTTTTGTCAACCATGACTGACTTATTTATTGATTATGTATTTGTGAGATGTAACTAATTAACTTTTAATACATGAATGTATGCTCACGTAAGTATTGTTGTTACATATCAAAGGTCTTTCTAATTATTTATTTATTTATTTTATGTATGGAAGAATAATATTGCTAAATTTACAAAAATTTAGTTATCGTATGTAAATAATCCAATTACTAAGGCAAAATCAGATCTTGCCTATCTTTTATGCTTTACTAAGGGGTCATTGCAAAGATCTGATTTTAGCACTGGTGGATCTTCTGAATAATGTTAATGGTAAATGCATCTTTAAAATATCTTTAAATTCTTTCTGCTCATTATTAATAATTTTTACTTTTTGCTTTTCTTAATCTTTTTTTATCCAACAGATTCAGGAGGCATTGGAACGTGCAACATTTGATAGCAATTCACAAGTGGGTGTAATATTTCATGTGATGGATGCAATAGAATCACCTCCTACATATTTTAGAACCAACAACTTCACAAGTGCATTTCAGGAAATTGTTGATGCATATGGGTTAGTTAAAATATACCACTTATGAAGTTTTATTCTTTCTTTACTTATGAAAAACAAAGTTGTTTTTAGATTAGTGCATAATTTTCGTTGCAATAACAGGCAAGGGATCTTACAAATGGTGGGATTCTGGATGAATTCTGTTTGTTCACGATTATTTAGATAGGGTTAATATAAGGATGGAATATGAATGCATGGTGGGTATCTGCCACATGGATTTTAGTATATAACTAAATTCTGATAATCTTGTTTTTGTCCTCACATGTAACAAAATTTAAATCGGTAATTTCATTTAAAACATCAGTTAACATTGTAGAATGTTAGGTAAAGTTGCGAGTTGTATGAAATCATTGCAGCAGATTGCATTGGGATTAGAAAAAAAAGAAAGGAACAAAGAGAAGATGGTCAGTTCCAGAGTGCGTGATGGGGCAAGAATTCTCAATTTAGTAGCTATAGTGTTAGGTGTTTTTATAACAAAGAATTGTGTGTATATCAATATATAAATTAAATTGCCATTTAGAGCAAGTCATTAGCTAGCTGTGCTATAATCAGTTCAAGCCATGGAACTGATATGTGTCTAATGAATTTGGCAGTGTAGCAAGATATCAAGAAGCAAATCCTGCAGTGTACACTGTTATTACATTTCCATTTCTTTTCGCTGTGATGTTTGGGGACTGGGGTCATGGAATATGCTTGTTGATGGGAGCATTAGTTCTTATAGCCCGTGAAAGAAAGCTCAGTGCTCAGGTCTGTCTCTTTCCAAATTCTTGCCCTGAAATTTAAGAGGAAATTTATCATCTGAGAAACTTGTGGCTTTCCCACTTTTCTTACTGTTATAATAATAATTATTATTAATCCTTAACAGAAACTCGGGAGCTTTATGGAGATGCTATTTGGTGGGCGTTATGTACTTCTTTTAATGTCTCTGTTCTCAATTTACTGTGGGTTGATTTACAATGAGTTCTTCTCTGTCCCTTTTCACATATTTGGTGGGTCTGCTTACAAATGCAGAGATGCTTCTTGCAGGTAGTTTTTATTTTAGATCTTCAATTACTAGCACTTTTCTGTTGATTTTTCTGGCTTCAACTGTACTTGAGTATATATTTTCCTTTTTACATATGTAGTTGTTGTATATTGTATATGATCTGCTCCTATAGTCTGTCTAGTGGAGATGTGAATTAAATAGGTTTTTTTTTTAGTTATATAGTAATTGTTGTCTAGAAGAACTTTTAGGCATCCTGTTCGGTGCTAGCTGGATTCTCCATTTCTCTTTGTAGTATGGGGAATCTCTCATACATATTGTGTACTGTTAAGGTAATTTCATCAGTGGGCCTATAATGTGCAAGAATGTTGTGGTAACTCATTCCCAACATAGGAGACATCTATGTTATTTGGATGTTTTGGAATATACTTATATGCTGGACATGTGTCAGTTGCGTTTATGTGTTGTAACATGTATTGAAGTCATCTGCAGCGGCTTGCTTAGATAAATATGCTTTGGGATATTAGGTTTCTGGATTTTATGTGCTTCTGTCATTGCACTGCTTTTCCACATTATGTATTTTATTTGAAACTTCGTGTTTGCATCACCCAGAAGTATTATACCAATTCACTGATCTAAAAGTTAATTATTCTCTACCATTCTGGATGGGTGGGGACCTCATCTTGTCTTGATTTAGGAGTTTGGTGTTGTACTACTTAGGACTGTCTGGTCACTGTTTTTGCTTCATACCCATCAGGAAGCTTTGCTTTTCTTGCAACTAGCACCCCTTTCCCCATGCCACATTTTATTCAAATTGATTACTGAATTCTGATTTTACTTAAGTTATAACTGTCCTTCAGGCATTTATTATTATGTTGTGGTTATGCATTCCCACTGGGTGAACATATGGCATTTCTCAGATGAAAGCTGACTAAATATTGTCATGTATTCTTAAAATCTGTCTTCTTGCGAGCAGTGATGCACACACTGTTGGCTTAATCAAGTACAGAGATCCATACCCATTTGGTGTGGATCCTAGTTGGCGTGGAAGTCGTTCAGAACTGCCCTTTTTGAATTCTCTCAAAATGAAATTGTCTATTTTGTTGGGTGTGACGCAAATGAACGTAGGAATTATTCTCAGTTACTTCAATGCACGGTTTTTCAGCAGCTCAATTGATATAAGGTGTGTGTCTCTTCTCTTCATATGTTTTTCATTTTCCCCATTGTTGTCTTTACTTGCAATTGAAGTTGACAGGAATTTGACTTTTTTGTATTGGGCATCTTCTTAATTATTAGGTACCAGTTTGTGCCGCAGATGATCTTCCTTAACAGTCTTTTTGGATATCTTTCACTTCTAGTTGTCATCAAGTGGTGCACCGGCTCTAAGGCTGACCTCTATCATGTAATGATTTACATGTTCTTAAGTCCAACTGATGATCTTGGGGAAAATCAGTTGTTTTGGGGCCAAAGACCACTTCAGGCATGAGTTTTAACTCTCTTGGTTGTTACTTTGTGTACTCAGTTGTTTCGGTTTTTAATTTATGTTACAGTTAACAGGGCTCTGCTTTTGCAGATCATTTTGTTACTCTTGGCTCTAATTGCAGTCCCCTGGATGCTCTTTCCAAAACCTTTCATTTTGAGGAAGCGTCATACAGAGGTACTGTGCTATTATTTGGCCAGCATCTGTTTCAGAGTTTTAAGAAAATCACTAAAGCGATGAAAGTTACAAAAACTTTGATCAGATGTTTCTTTTTGTTGTAAATATTAAAACAAAAATTGAATATTAGATAATTAGTATCCCAACTCGTTTTATGGACTCAGTTTAGGGTATATTAGTGTTTGACTACGTAAAGCTATTTGACTGGAGACATGAGGAGCTTGGGAGGATATAATACTATGCTTACCTCTTATTTTCCAGAGGTTTCAAGGTCGCACATATGGGATGCTTGGTACCTCTGAAATGGATCTTGACGTGGAAACTGATCCTGTGAGGCAACATCATGAGGAGTTTAATTTCAGTGAGGTGTTTGTGCACCAGATGATACACTCCATAGAGTTTGTTCTTGGTGCAGTTTCAAATACGGCGTCCTACCTTCGATTGTGGGCTTTGAGGTATACCTGTGCTTAATTCACTGTATTTGTGCTTATTATGTGGTTTTCTTTATCCATAGTGCTATTTCTTAATCTCTTTCACTGCTCTTACAGCTTGGCCCACTCAGAGTTGTCAACTGTGTTCTATGAGAAAGTCCTTCTCCTCGCCTGGGGGTGAGTTCCAACCTTTCATTCTTTATCGTGGCATACACGCACTCAGCTTTTTAGTTTTCTCTTCCTTTCTTTTTTTTTTCTTCATTCTTTTATCTGATCATGCCCTTCAATTACTAATGGTTCTTTGGAAAAATAATTGTAACAGGTATGACAGCTTTATCATCCGGTTAATTGGGTTAGCAGTTTTTGCCTTTGCAACTGCCTTCATATTGCTCATGATGGAGACACTCAGCGCTTTTCTTCATGCCTTGCGTCTTCATTGGGTGGAATTTCAAAATAAGTTCTACCTTGGTGATGGGTATAAGTTCAAACCTTTTTCCTTCGCCTCCATAGCTACTGAGGATGAAGATTAGTCCACTTGTATAACAGTTTTCTTAGTTCCGGAAGTGTATGTTGCATGGAGAAGGCAGTGGTACTTCTCAATACCAAAATGCAATCGATAGAAGCCCCATTTTGGGTGGCATAGAGGAAGAGGATGCATGCATCTTTGGTTAACATGTTTTGGTCTTCTCGATTTTGACCTAGAAATGTAAAGTCCTGGCTCATATTCTTTTGGTGTATTGGTTTGGTACAAAAGGGTTCCACAGAGTCATGGTTCCCCTTCACAGGTATATTTACTTAACTGTACCTCTTTTATGTCTTGTCGAAAGGGAAGGGAGAGGATTAGATCCACCAATTGTAAAGAGGAGCTTGGGAATCATTATACAATGTAGGCTTTTCTGGGATCTTAGTTTATTTAGCTTACACACATGCACGTGAAGTGCGGATTTTGCTGGGAACTGACCTCGAATTCTTTATAAATATTGATGTATAAGTCTAGTCATGAATCACAATCTTAATGAAATTCATTTGTAAAAGCGGTGATCTTTGGGATAGTTTCATACTTTTAAGATGTTCATCTTTTATCAATTTGATGACGAGGAAATTCTACTCCTTGATAAACATGCTTACACCATAAGCACCCTATTACGTTACTGGGATTTTCCTACCCAAATCGCATCACCATCAGATGATCCCAAACAATCCTCTACGCATGCTTCAGTAATCAAATATAAGGTCTTCAGGAGGAACTCCATGTGAGCATCTGAAAATAATCATCACTTCTAGCTCGACTATTAGACTCCATAATCTGTATACAAGAAGTAAACATGAGGAAATGCAGGAGTCAGTTCTGTAACAACATATAAGTTTATTATGGGAAAGGCAACTATCTTTTACTCTGCGAGACAGCGAGAGATTGAGAAAGCACCTGTGTAATGTTGTCAGGCAGTGGAGATGCATGATCATTTGCCATAGGAGTCCAGAGCTTTAGATTGTTTCCCGATCCGCCGGTGGTAATGACCGGATTATGTGGATGCGGCTGAATGTCATGTACACCGAGAGAATCGCCCATCATAACACGAATAAGTTCACCTCCATTCTTCTTCCATATGAAAATATGGCCGCAATAACTCCCACTCAAGACATACTCATCATTTGGCCCAAAGAAACTCACTCTACATGTGTTTATATTTCTATGACCAACGAATTGTTCTGGCATGTCAAGCTCCGCCATGTCTTTAGGTAGGAACGATGGGGAATGACCCAACCCCATATTCTTCTGGAACAGATAAATGTGCTCATCACTATAACTCACAAGTAGCTCACCGGAGTTGGAGTACGCCAACCCCGTGATCATAAAATGGGTTGTCTGAATCAGGTGAGCAGGGCGAAATGTGTTCACAGGTTTAACTAAACCACCTGAAGCATCCTGCCAGCATTTTCTCATGTCATAGACGCGTGCATACGCATCATTGCCTCCTAGACAAAAGTAGTTTGGATTCCATGGGTCAATCACCATGTCATACAAATCTAACATGAAAGGATGCTGCTCTCCTCTTATCAATTTGGAGCAACTGAATAGCTTCGTAGCAGTATTGCTTCGCAGATCAAACTGCAAAAATTAAAATATGAGCTCTAAAACTAGGGCATCTGCAAGTAGCATATATAAAGAAAAGAAAAAGAAGCTATGTACGTGTTGAATAAAAGAATCGTCACCACAGCTGTAAAGTATGTTGGGGTTTCCAGGCTCTACGGCCAGCTTGTGAACAGCGCCTCTGTGACTCCCTAACCTTTTTGTATGAACTTGGCCATCCTCTAAGACCTCACGTAGCCTCACCTGTAAGGAAAGGATATAAGTGAAAGCATACGATGAGAGAAATTGCATACATAAGCCAAACTGGCATAGATTGCTACGAAGTTTTTAGAAATCATCTATGCAGCAGATATTGATCAGAATGATGAAAGTGATTCTAAAACCTTGAGTTCTTCCGAGTTAGAATTGATATGTATGGCCGTGGGAAATAAAAAGCTAGTCACTCAAATTTTCCTTCAAACACTTTCTCGCTTTGTTCTTCTATGCCTCTCGATCTTGTGCAACACAAAGGTCATTTCACTTCACACTCCCACATAGTCCAATACATCAATGTCTAAACACATGGTACAAACAACCTAATATTTAATGCTTCTTTGATCATCGGATTTCATCATTAGTTTTGTTAAATTTCTGATGATAATGAAGGGGGTCTGTCTGAAAGCCACTGTTTGCAGGTGCTTCTGTATAAACACGAAGCCATTAGACTCTGTACATAAACTAAGTTCTTCATGTATTAATCTTAAAAGAATTTCAAAGCGTTTTTATAACCTACAAAAGTTTTGAACTCTTTCTGCCAAATGCTATTAAAACACTTTTGATGTTCTAACTTCTGAAAGACTTTTAAAACTGCAAAAGCACAAACAATGCACATCCAATATAAACTGTGTTTGAGCCCAAAAGTAATTTTGGCAAGATCCTTTAGTGGATTTAGCATAGCGGGCCGATACCTGCGGCCCAAAAATAAGCCTACTTGGGTTTGGGTTACAGCTTCGCCCATTCCGTAATCCAGAAGGAAAACGAAACCTTATTGGAGTCAAGTAGCAGAGATTGAATAGGAATCTTCAATCAATAATCCTTCGGTAGCAAGGAACAGTCGAAGACCTAGGTATAAATACTAGGGTTCAAGGACACAAAGGGGACCTCTCTCTCTCAACTCAACTAATCCCAGCGATTACAAAGCCTCCCCGGAGCAAACCTTCAACCTCGTTGAAACCCGGTGACCGCGCGCCAGTCCTAGTCTCTCCAAGAGCCGACTGTCAGCATCACCAGATCAACCCGGCGACCGTGCTTCCAGTCCTAGTCTCCTCGCGAGCCGACTGCCAGTGCTACTGCCACCGACATAACCAGCGAAGCAAGGGTAACGCCCTCGCAACCCAGCAAAGCTAAAGTCACGCTTTAGCAAAACCCGTGCTTTCTCACAACTTCCCAGTGATTGCTCTGCTTAGTCTACAACACTAAGTATCGATACAGTGAACGCGAAGAGATCACACCCAAAGTCCTTATCCGTAAGGCAGAAGTCCTTTCCCAAAAGGCTAGAGAAGAACCCTGTGGTGAGGTTGGTGCTCTCCTCACCCACAGCGCTTGAAGAAGAAGTCAGGTCAAGGGACTACCCCGACGACTGCACCCCACGGTGCTGGCACGCCTGCGCAATCACACGCTCAAAAGAGACAGTTTTCACCCCTACCGGATTTTCGCGTCAAACATTTTGGCACGCCCAGTGGGACACTGCAATAGTGTCTTTTCGTGAACGTAGCCATTGGGAAGTCTAGCGAAAACCTTTACCAAAAGGTTTACGCTAACTGCTCAAAACACAAGACCTCCAGTTACAGACCGCACTCTCGCGCGGACTGTCGTGGTCTTTCCGAAGAACAAGTGACTCAGCAATTGGCTTACCCCACCTGTTCATCCAACATGTCAACTGAACAAGGAAAGGATCATCCGCCCACTACTGAGGGCCAGAATGTTGATACCAATCAGGTCAGCGAACCTGTTATCCCTACCACCGTTGCTACCACAGTGGGAAGTGGGGACGGAGAGGCTTTCGTTCCAAAGCCTATTCCAGAGGAAGCGTCCTCCAAAGTCAGGTTCGCAATCATCATGGAGAATATCGAAAGCCATCGCAAGAAGATGGACGCTGACTTCGCTAGAGAGACCGCAAAAACGGAGAAGCTCATACGAGAAATAGATCAGCGAGTTATCCGCCATACTGAGGAGACTAGGCAGCAGATCGCACAGTCAGAGAGTGCGGTGAAGGCACATGCTGCGAGCGTCGCTAGCGAGCAGGACCGGCGTCAAACACAGATTTTGGAGGCTATCGCCGACCAAACCAAACAGACAGCGTCAGATATGGCAGGTCTTCGCAAGGACGGTGCCAACCTGGCAACTGAAGTGGCCATGCAAAGAGCTGAATTGAACCAAGCGAGAGAAGTGTTGAACAAAGCTTTAGGGGACTCTAATGCTATTCTTGGCTCTCTTGGCCAGCCATCCAGTTCAGGTAAGTACGTGCCACCAAATCAACGCGAGAAGGCTAATAATAGCGCTTCTGCCTCAACTACAGTTACTGCTACGCCACTAAGGGGTAAAGAGCAAGCGTTGGTTATTGGTGGCAGCAAGGAAAAGCCTACTTCGTTGGACGGACATGCCACCAGACCGAAGCATCAGGCTTCGAAAGGTGCAGGAACTTCATCTGAGCCCGTCACGTTCGTCCAATACGACAACGACGGAACAGAAATGACATATCAGGAGCTGCCAAGAAGTTATTACGGGCTCGACCAGACCGGTACCCCGATCAAGATAACAGCCTTGTCGAAAGAAGATATTAAGCCAGCGACTGCTACCCACGCGGTACACGTCGAAAGGGGATCGGCAACGGTGAACCAGGCAACACCTGTGCAAGCTGCTCGCCAAACTATGGCAGTACCACCCCCCCCCTCCGGGTCCAGAATATGTAAGACGAGATGAAGTAGAGGAGATGATCAGATTGGCTAACCCTAGAGCCTAGCCAGATGGGGTCTATGAGGGACCTTTCCCGCCACATATCATGCTCGCACCCTTTCCCCGAGGCTATAAGAACATAATATTTTCTACTTTTTCAGGGGAGGATACTGAGGACGCGGCGACACATCTGGCCAGGTTTAGGGTACAGTGCGGCCAGTACCAGAACGATGATATCCTTAAATGCAGGATTTTTGGCACTTCTTTATCAGGCGCTGCCTTCAAATGATTCTCCAAGCTTCAGCCAGGAACAGTGGCTGACTGGCCTGCAATGGAACTGCTCTTCTGCGAAACTTTCGGAACTATCGAGCCTGAAGTAGACTTGGCCTCTCTCACCCAGATGGCCCAGCAGCCTACAGAATCAGCAGTGGCCTACCTTCAACGCTTCCAGATCCAGAAAGCCAAGCTAAACGTCATCCTGCCCGAAAAGGAATTAGTCAAGGTCAACGAAAGAAGCAGCACGGTAGCATGATTCAGTCGATGGGAGAACTCATCATAGAGGTGGGAAGCTTCGAGCATCTCCTTAGAGAGACGGATGCAAGAAAAAACGCTTCCAGAGGGACATATGTGCCAGGGAAACATCGTACCGTAGCAGCCCTGAGCTACCAGCCGTCGACCTATGACCCTTATTACCATCATAGCACTGAAGAAGTGGTTCAGGATGATGAAGAGGAAGAGGAAAATGATATAGCGGCCTACGAGTTAACCGGAAAAAAGAGTCCATCATTGAAGCAGCTCAAAATTTCCAAGGAGCCCGTTAAGCTCAAATCAATGGCCTTCACCAAACCCGAGTTCACAACATATACATATGATGCCAACAAAGCCCATGAGATCCTCGACGAAATGATCGCCGCGAAGATGGTGAAGACTGATTTTGGACCTTTTCCTCGACCGGAGCAGCTGAAGGGGAAGAAGTATTGCAAGTTCCATAATTTGTGGAATCATAACACTGCCGATTGCGTGAAACTCAAAGACCAGATTCAGGTATGGCTTAACAACGGTAGTTTGCAGGTGGAAGCTCCAGTCACGGCGGCAGCGCTAGTAGACTTGGATCCTTTTCCTGATACTGGGGTAAACATGGTCGATATAAACTGGACCAAACAACAGCCACGAAAACCCACTCTCGATTTGGGCTCGAATGAGCAAGGGGGGAAGTCCCCCGCAGGTGGAACACCTGCGAGGTGCACGGCTGAGACAAAAAGCCAGGCCTCGCCCGTGGTCTTATGCTCGCGATGCAAGGAAGAGTGCGGCATTCAGGTGTCACACGAAGAGGTCGAGCAGATATTTCACTTTGGTTCTCTCCCACCGGTCAAGTGGGCTTCATCCTCTAGGAACTATCAACCTTCCAGCCCAAGAAATAGAGAAGAAATGGAATCTCCACCATCCCCAAAGGATTCTAACTTGTTCAAAAAGCTGAGAGCAGCCGCGAACAATCAGAAACAAGAGGAGAAGGCCAGGACTGAGTGCAAGAATATTCTGACCAAGCCCTACATCCCTCCTGCCTCAGCTAATACAATCAAGGAAGGCAAATGGTACACCAGGGAAAAGGGGAAGGCAGTGGAGATAAGTTCTTCCAAGAAAAGGAAGTTGCAGCGCAGGTTTGGAGAAGCCAAGCGCGCACTAGAAGCCCTTGACCAGGGCCTGATCAAGCCTTCACAACTGGTCAAATCACCTGAACAGTATCAAAAGGAAATGGAGGCACTCGCGGCCAAGCCATTAGTGGCCCCCCGCAGTCTCCAAAAACAAGCAACAGGGGCAGACAAGCCCAGTGTTTTTTGCAGGATCACTGAAGAAAGGATACCTCCGATGTCTCGAACTGAAACTTCACCGACAAGACGACCTCACGTCAGGCGCAAGCTATTTCGCGAAGAACCAGAGGCCAAACCTTCGGTTTTTCAGAGACTGGGGGGCAAGGAAAGGACTGCCGAGACTTTACAGTGGAGGCCGAAAAGGGTCCAGAGTGTATTGGTCGCATCCCCCAAGGTCAGTACCGAAGGAGAACCGAAACCCGACTCACCCTTGCCGACACCTGTAGTACAAGAGCGCGAGCAGTATGAGGTTGTTAATGCTCAAGTCCGGCGGTAGCCGATTCCTTGCTTAACGCGGGTCCGGTGGGCGGACTGCTACTCCTAGGATTAGGTGATTCCTGTTACTGCAACACGATAGACAGGACGTCAGAGGGAGACCGCGTTGGGCGGTCTTCACTTCTCCGATGCCTAAGTCAGTCACTGTATGCGCAGCATAACAATAAATGAGTAGTAATTGCGTAATTAATGAGGAGAGAGGAGAGGACCTTTTATAGGCGAGGAAGGGGTTGATCTTCTTCTTATTTCCGATGTGGGACTGCTGTGCTTCGATTCCCAGCGTCAGGGGCTTCTGATGTTGTCTTGACGCGGCGCGTGGCGGCGCGTCAGTGGTGATCTGGGGGGGGTCTGGGGCTCTAGCGGTAGCCCGCCTGGCCGTGACTTCGCAGGTCATTCCCTTGGTGAGATTCGGTACCTCCGGCGGTATAATGAGCGTGGCTCATTATAGCTAATTACGCTCGTTCTAGCGTATGTAGGTACAAGTCCCTCAAGTCCCCAGTCAAGGAGGGCAATCTTGGTTGGGGAGTTGATCGGCGGTGTGAAGCGTTACTTCCGGTAGACTTGCAACAACATAATTAGCGTCAGTGCGTCGTCAACCATGGGTTTACTGAGCAAACGCTTTATACCCTTTCAGGTGGGCCCCTGCCAGGCCCGCCAGGGAGTCCCCCACTCCCTAGCCAAGACGGACCTCCGGATGGTCGGGAAATTGTTTGATGAGGGGAAGCTGCGCGGAGCAGAAGGTGTTGGGTAGCGAGCCCAATCTTAGTACCCGAGTGGCGGGGGTCAACGTACCTGATCAGGGTCGTCGTAGACTGTTGACAAGTCCCCGTGTCCCTTAGGGACGGTCTGACCGCAACGCCGCGTGGCGGTCGCTGGCAGAAAGGAGGCGTGCGTCCCCCCGCTGGATGCAGCAGGAAGGAGGCGTCCGCCCCCCCGCTGGATGCAGCAGGAAAACAGCGTCGGGTAGACGTGTTCGGCCGTGGTTACTGAGAGGAACTGCGCTCAGCAATACACGGGGTTTGCAAGATGGAGGGCCCTGCCGGCGGTGCCATGTATAGCCTAGGCTGCCCCTTGCCAATTGTCGAGTGAGAAGTTCCGCTAGCGGGGTTTTGCTCAGCGGACTTCGATACTTGACAGATGACAAGTGAGAAGTTCCGCTAGCGGTGTTTCGCTCAGCGGACTTCGATACTTGGAAGATGACAAGTGAGAAGTTCCGCTAGCGGGGTTTCGCTCAGCGGACTTCGATACTCGGAAGATGACAAGTGAGAAGTTCCGCTAGCGGGGTTTCGCTCAGCGGACTTCGATACTTGGAGCCTTCTAACCAAAAGTTGTGGCTTCGGTCGGACGCTTCGTCTGATGGTGGTGGACACGTGGCAAGCCCCCAAAGGGTTAGCGTGCGGAGGCGCGTCCCCTTCGTCGAGCCGTCTCCTTGCCATTAATGTTGAGTAATGATGGATTTCATAACCGAGGCGACGCCTTGGTTAATCCGGAGAGTAACTGCAGCTGTTGGACACGCGTACGGCTGGCAGTCGATGTCGTTTTTTTTTTTTTTTTTTTTTTTTTTAAACGGACGGCGTGGGATTGTTTGACGTTGACATAAAAGGGGGGGAAGGTCGCATATTTGGCACTGCTCTAAACTTCGAACTGTGCCGTCGTCATCTTCAAGTGTTCTGTGTTTGAAATCGGAGGAGAAAGGCGAGGCGATATCGGCGAGTTCTTGCGCGTGGACGAACAGACGATCTCCTGCTGCGAAGAGTAGTGTGCACACTGCTGTTAGAGGCTCCACTGTCAAGGTTGGTAATCTAGCCTTTTTCCTGTTTGATTGGGTGTTTGCGTTGTTGGATTTCTATGTTTTTCCGTGATATGCTCTGTCGACGTACTGTGAGGGTGTGAGTGGGTTTGGGGAAGGGTGGTTGTGATTGACAATTGGGGTTGTTAGGGCTTTTCTAGGTGGTCGAATCTGGGTTTTAGTCTGCGTTCGTTCTTGTTTTGGCATTTTCTGGGTTGGGTGTTGTTGATGTTCTTGGGCACTAACTGTTATAGGGATAGGTTAGATCCTGTGTGAGCTAACTGATTTGTGTTTTAGGGTTTTTTTGGGATGGCCGACGTCATAGAGATCTCGAGCAGTGAGGATTCCGGATCTGAAGTGTCGTTCAGCGCGGCGGATAGAAATTTTATTGACTCGTTGCGTCCGTCTGCCCGTGCAGGAACCTCACTGCCATAACCGCTAGAAGTTGAGCCGCTACAGACCATTCCGTGGGACGTAGATATGGGTCGTGCGTCGCGTCCGGAGAGTTCTAGGGAGGGGGAGGCTGCCGCTGCGCATACCTTGCATGAGGAGCGGCTAGAAAGTAATAGTGCCGCCAGCAGTTCCGCTGGCGGGGGAGGTAACACGGGGGAGGATACCGAGTCTGCGTGGGTGTTCGAGGACGGCACTCCCGTTGACGAGGCGGGAGGTAGGATGACAGCGGTTGCCGTCAACCGACTGAAGTGGGAGTTCCGGTTGCCCGGGGCAGTGAAGCTACGTCCACCATCGGTAGAGGAGAAAGCTTCGATTTTGCCGGTGGGTCATGCCGCGGTGCACGAGGCCATATTCCGCGAGGGAGTGACTCTCCCGCTGGTGCCCAACCTTCAGATTCTGCTGTGCGAGTTTGGCATCGCCTTTGGGCAAGTGTGCCCCAACATGTGGCGGTTACTGCTGTCGCTCAACTCGCTGTGGCGGTTGTCTGGTTGCGAAGGACCGACCGTGGCGGAGGTGCTGCACTTCTATGAACTGGTGTACGTGAAGCGCCAGGGTTGTAGAGGGCAAGTGAACCTCAGCCGTCGGCAAGGAGCGCCTAAGCTGATTGAAAACCTGCGGGACTTCATGTCGTACTGGCGGGGCTTGTTTTGTGTTGCCACAGCGGGATGGGAGTACCAGGCGGGGGCTAACGAGGGGGAGCCGTCTTTTAGAATTAAGTCAGAGTTCCAGCCCATCCGAGGTTGTTTGTTGTTTCAGCTGAATACGACTGGCGTGGTTTGTGTGGTTCTTTTTTTTTTTGTGCTTACTGATGATGATTTGTTTGTGCAGCGGGGTTGCGGTACAACCTTACTCGTGAAGAAGAGTGCCGGGTAGCGCGCATCAGAGGTTGCTGGCGGAACCGCAACTTGCTAGACTTCCGTCTACTTAGCGGGTGGGAGTTGCTGGTAGCCCAACAGTTGACACGCGCAGTTGGTAAGTAATCTTAGCTGTATCGTACCTTTGGTGGGATTGTCCCATGCTAACTGACCTGCTACTAACTTTTGCAGAGACTCCGCCGGGAAACAAGGCTAGCCGCGACGCCTTTTCTAAAGCCATGGACCGTGCTGAAATTGATAACTTCCTGGAAGCCATGTATGCTTCCGGGATGGAGGCACAAAAGACGGTGGTGGATCCGGAGACACTGGCGCTGAGCCAGTCAGAGGTTCCTGTGGTGCTGCCAATGCCACACCACTCCCATCTTGGTGGTGATGGGCTGCCCGCCGTCCAGGCGGGGACCGGCGGGGCGAGTGAAGCAGCGCCGAGGAAAGAGAGGGCGCCGGCCCTTCGGCGCGGCGTGGCGAAGAAAGCGGTGCGCCCCATCGAGGGTGTTACCATAGCGGGGTTGGCGCCGCTGGCGGGGGGTTCGAGGCCAACCTTTGCTGGGAGCACGCGGGTGCTCCAGCGAAAACGCCGCCAGCCGGACTCTGGCAATGAGGAGGAAGTAGAGGTAACGGGGGCCCGAGAGCAACCCAAGAAGTCGAGGCCGGCTCCGCCCGGGGCTGTTGCGGATGTGGCGGAAGAGGTGGGTGCGAGCGGCCTGGACTCATTCGCTGCCTACGCCGAGTTCCTTAATGATGGTGAGCGGGACTTCCTGTATCACCTCTGCGAGCGGCTAGGGTTCGGCGGTCTGGAGGGGATTGTTCGGTCGACCGCCGTCAGCGAGTCGCCCTTCAGCACAGCCTTTGGGCACGTCGCCGTTGGGCTTCACGAGATGTTCCAGGCGGCGTCGAAGCAGCCTCTGGTTGAGCGCGAGCTGAGGGAGGAAGTGGCGGGCCTCCAGAGGGACTTGGGGAAGACGCAGGAGAAGTTGGCTGACGTCGAGCAACGTCTGGCAAAGGCCGACTGCGATGCGGCGGATGCCAGGGGCAAGCTGAACGTTGCCATTGAGCGGCACCTGGACCAGAATGAGCGGTACGCCAAGCTGGAGCAAGATATGTCTCTGGTACGGGACCGGGTGACCGCGAAGGAGAAGAAAATTGAGATCCTTCAGCGGGAGTCCGCCGCTAAACAAGCTGAGATCAAGCGGCTGGAGGGTGAGGTCGCTCGCCTGGAGGCTGAGGGAAGCCGTGCTGCGGCTGCCGCTGTTGAATCGTATAAGCAGTCGGCAGTCCACAAGAAGGCGCTGAACGACGCAGCCAAGGCCGGTGCCCTGGCCAATGTGGAGATGTTGCGGCAGAAGGGCGCCATTGACTGGGCGAAAGCGGCAATGCCAGTCGTGCAGCCAAGGAAAGAAGCGCTGCCGACAACAAGTACCGCTCCCCCTGCCGCATCTGGTCCCGGAGTCCTCTCGGGTAGCGGGGAGAGTGGCGAGCCTCCAGAAGGTGACTCCCAGCGGACGCCTACGCAGTCCGAGGCGTCCCGCGCCGGGTTCTTGGCGGCCCACACCCCGGCGGATGGCACGATAGAGACTCCCAGCCCCACGGCCCGAGGGTCCGATCAGACGAGCCGCTCCCATCCTCCGCAGGCCGCCGCTGGAACTGCTGAAGGTAGCGGGGTCGACCCAACCGACCCTGCTGATCCCGCCAATCCCGTCAACCCCTAAATAGTAGGAAAAAAAATTTTTGTATGGCCGCTGAGGCATAATGATGTAATTCTGTTTTGAGTTGAATGAAATTTGTTGGCACCAAATTCCAAGTGTTTCTTTCTGTTTGTGATAATGTGTGTGCCGCTACAAGTCTTGATACCTGCTTTTGGTCATGAATGAAACATTAAAGGAATTAAAATTGGTCCAAGTGCACAATGTAGCCGACGTAGTCCGCTGACTGGCGTTGCCAGTTGCCCTCAGTGCTAGACTTGGTAACAATGGTTTGAATAATTCCTCGTTTCATTGATAGCTGTCTGAACAGCGTTTACAAAAGCGGGGTCGTACCCGTTGGGTAGCTTCCCTTAGCTAAATATTGAACAAAAATTTAGCTAAGTCAAGCTGCTCTTGGGTAGCGGTATGACTATTTGTAGTAATACCGAAGGTGTTCGGTATTCCAAGGGTGGGTCGTTGTGACGCCATCCTTGTCCATTAAGTAGAAGGTTCCTGGGCCAACGACCTCTACAATTTTGTATGGACCTTCCCAAGTTGGGCGGAGTTTCGTCGGTGGGGGTATAGCTTCTTTCATCACCCAGTCCCCCAGTTGGAGGTTGCAGGCCCTAACCCTGGCGTTGTAGAAACGTGATACTCGCCGCTTATTCTGGAGATTGCGCAAATGGGCTGCGTCTCGCTTTTCCTCTAGTAAATCCTTGTCGAGGTTAAAGCCGTCGCAGTTGGTCTCGGGGCAGTAACCTTCGACCCTAGCGGTTGGTTGGGTTACCTCGACAGGCAGGACAGCCTCGGTCCCAAACATCATGCAAAAGGGGGTTTCACCTGTGGCGGAGGTTGGGGTTGTTCTGATGGCCCATAGAACCTCCGGGAGCTTCTCCGCCCACAAACCCTTTGCCTCATCGAGCCGCTTCTGCAATAGTTTCTTGATTATCTTGTTTGCCGCCTCGACCTGGCCGTTGGTTTGGGGATGGGCGACCGATGAAAAACGCATCTTGGTGCCCAGATTGGCGGTGAAAGAGATGAGTTCCTTATTGTTGAACTGTGTGCCGTTGTCTGTGATGATTGCGTGCGGGACACCATAGCGGCAGTAGATGTTCTTCCAGAGGAAGTGGATTACCTTGGCGGTAGTTATCGCCGTCAGTGGCTCCGCCTCTATCCATTTGCTGCTGTAGTCAATGGCGACAATGATATATTTGAATTGACCTTTGGCGGTTTGGAATTTTCCCATCAAATCCAGGCCCCACGTTGAGTGAATCCAGGGGCTGACGATAATCGACAGAGGTTCCGCCGGAGCGTGTGGAAGATCAGCAAATTATTGGCATTTGTGACAGGATCTTGATATCCGCCGGGCGTTATCACCAAGTGTAGGCCAAAAGTAGCCTTGTCGCATTGTGCGATTAGCCAAAGACCTGGCGCCTGAGTGATTTCCGCATTCCCCGCCATGTATTGTTGCCAGCACGACCTGTCCCTCTTCTGGGGTTAGACAACGAAGGTTGGGGTGAGTGAATCCCTGGCGGTAAAGTTTGCCGCTCTGCATGTTGTACCGGGTTGCTCTCCGCTGGAGCTGTCGCGCCTTGATTTTGTCTTCCGGCAATGTCCTGTTGCGTTTGTATTGGATAATCTCATCCATCCAACTAGGATTGACCTCGATGCCAAAGATCTCCGCCAAGGTTTTGGTGATACTTGGCCTGTCCAGGGACTCCACCCTTGTGTCTGCTGGGCTCTGGTGTGGTTGGGCGGTTGCCAGTCTTGCCAGCGAATCAGCCTTGGCGTTCTTTTCCCTGGGGATTTGTGTGATGGTGTGGAACTTGAATTTCTTGAGCAACGTCTTGGTGTACCCTAAGTATGCCGCTAACTGCTGATCCTTGGCCTGAAAGCTGTCGTTGACCTGGTTAACAACTAGCTGAGAGTCGCTGAAGATGTTGACACTGTCAGCCCCTGAATCAATGGCTAGGAGTAGGCCGGCAATGAGTGCCTCATATTCCGCCATGTTGTTAGAAGCTTTGAAGTTGAATTTCAACGCGTACTCGACGTTAAGCCCCCGCGGTCCTGTCAAGATGATTCCGGCACCGCTGGCCTTGGCGGAGGCGGACCCATCCACGTGTAGGTTCCACATCGACTGTTGGGGTGTCGGCTCTACAGCCGTAGCAATTTCTGTTCCGAGCGGTATATCGATCTTGGTTTCGGGCTGACGCTAGGTGAGCTCAGCGATGAAGTCCGCCACCGCCTGGCCTTTCATGGCGGTTCGTGGTTTGTAATCAATGTCAAACTCGCTGAGCTCAATGGCCCACTTGCTGAGGCGGCCCGAATGTTCAGGGTTTTGCATTACTTGTCTCAGCGGTTGATTGGTTAACACATGGATTGTATGGGCTTGGAAGTACTGGCGGAGGCGTCTAGCGGCAACGATGAGTGCGAGAGCAAGCTGCTCCAATAGAGGATACCGCGTCTCTGCTCCGTTCATGCCCCTACCGGCATAGAACACTGGGAGCTCATCCTGGACTTCCCGCCGGACGATGGCGCAGCTTACCGCTGACTGAGATACCGCTAGGTAAATGTACAATGTTTCTCCTTGGACAGGAATGGAGAGGAGCCAAACTGCCGCCAGGTACTCCTTCAGGCCTTGGAACGCCGCCTGGCACTCTGGGTTCCAGTCGATGACCTTCTTGTGGGTTGTTTTGAGGACTTTGAAAAATGGGGCACACCTGTCGGTCAATCTGGAGATGAATCGAGACAGGGCGGTTAGCTGGCCCTGGAGGCATTGGACGTGCACCTTCCACTCTGGGTCCTTCAGGTTGAGGATAGCCTGTACCTTGTCAGGGTTGGCCTCGATGCCCCGTTCACTGACAATATATCCCAGAAATTTGCTGGCGGTGACGCCAAAGAAACATTTCTCCAGGTTGAGGCGCATGCCGTAGGCCAAGAGAATGGTTATTATGATTTTCAGATTTGCCACATGTCCGCTGGCCTTTCTACTTTTGACCAACATGTCGTCTACGTAGACTTCGATTATCTTGCCCAGATGTTCCGCCAACATGGCGTTCATCAGCCGCTGATAAGTTGCCCCAGCGTTCTTCAAACCGAAAGGCATCACATTGTAACAATACAGGCCTTTGTCGGTGGTGAAGGTGGTGCATTCCTGGTCGGCGGGATGCATCCTAATCTGGTTATAACCGGAAAAAGCATCCATCATGCTGAGAAGCTCGTGTCCAGCGGTTGCGTCGACGAGTTGATCGATGCGAGGTAATGGGAAGCTATCTTTCGGGCATGCCTTGTTAAGGTTTTTGAAGTCGACGCACATCCTCCACTTACCGCTAGCCTTTTTGACCATAACCAGGTTGGAAATCCACTGCGGATAGATGACTTGGCGGATGAACCCAATGCCCTGGAGCTTGGCAACCTCTTCTCTGATAGCGCGGTACTTTTCTTCGTCGAAGGCTCTGCGTTTCTGTTTGATAGGGTAGAAGGATGGCTTGATGCTCAACTTGTGTGAGATAATTTCAGGGGAGATACCTGGCATGTCTGCATATGACCAGGCAAAGACCGTAGCGTTGTCACGTAGGAACTGGGTGAGCTCCGCCGCCAACTCTGGGTCCAATTGAGCCCCTATGCGGACCGTCCGCTCAGGGTGCTCGTCCGAGATGCTGACAACCCTCAGTGATGTTTCTGGGTTGACCGGCTCCTTCCTTACGTACTTCTTTTCATCCTCCCTGGGGTCCTCAAAGATGTTTGGTGGCGGTGCCCGACTGCCTACCGCTAGGATCTCGTGGCGGCGGGCCGATTGTGCCATTGTAGTAGAGTAACACTCGCGTGCCAATTGCTGACTTCCCTTGACACATCCTGTGCCGTTGGGTGTGGGGAATTTTATGAGCAACATGTACCCGGCGATGATGCACTTGAGTTTGTTGAGCGCTGGCCGACCAATGATGGCGTTGTATGAACTCGAACAATCGACAACTATGAACTCCGTATGTATCTCAGCCATACATGGACTACTGCCCATAACGAGCCGCATATAATTGGAACCCAGCGGTTGTGTAACGTCGCCGGAGAAGCTGAGCAGTGGTTCATGGTCTTGCAGCAATTTTATGTTCCTCTTAAGGTTGTTGTAACAACCGCCGAATATAACGTTGACAGCGGAGCCGCTATCAACCAGGACTCTTCCTACTGACATTTTGCCCAGAATAGCGTCAATCAAGAAAGGATCGTCCTGGGGCAGATGTACTCCGCGTTCCTCCTCCTCCGAGAAGGTAATGGGTTCCCAACCAGATCTTGGGATTTTGGCGGATCTTTCGTAGCGGATGTTGCAGACTTCCTTTGGGTGATTAGCTCGCGCATAACGCTTTCTAGCTCTGTGAGACATGCTGGTGATTGGAGCACCTCCGTCGATTGTGTTGATGCGGCCCATGGGCTCAATATCGGCGATCACGGGTGGCGGTTGGCGTACCTTGAACTGCTCAAGCTTGCCGTCCCGGTACAAGGTCTCAATGGCCGTTTTGAGGGCGTTGCAGCTGTTGGTATTGTGACCGCTGTCCTCGTGGTATTTGCACCACCTGCCGGTGTTCCTTGGTTTTCCTGTTTTTGGGTATTTTCCCGGGGGCGGCGGTGGGATCTGATCCTTGCATTGATTGTATATTTCTTCATGTGAAGCCGTGAGGACTGTAAATACTGCATACCGTTGGGAAGACTCCGTATGTTTGTTGCGGTTGTCCCCATGGAATGGGCGGTTTCTCTTGTAGTGCTGATCCTTTTGCCGCTTGTTTTGGTACTGGCCCTGCTGCCATTCCCTCTTCTTGTCAGCTGGCGGTGTGGAGGTTTTATTAGCGGTCCCCTGCTGATTGGAGGAGGGTTGTGTCGACTTTGTCAATGCCGCTGGTGGCGGTGGGGCCTCCCCATATGTGATGAATTCTGCTTCGGCATGAATGACCGCCTCACTCATGAGGTGGTCGTATACCGCATTTGGATGATTGTAGTTGAGGTGATAGAGAAATGGCCCTTTGAGGAGTCCCTGCTTAAAATCCGCCGAAGCCATTGTTTTATCGAGGTCACGGCACTGAGATGCTGCCGCTCGCCATCTTGTGACGAATGCCTTCAGTGTCTCCTCCGTACCCTGCTTGACGTTGAACAGTTGGCTTGTGTTGTGGTGCCCGGCGGACAGTAGGATGAACCGAGAAAGGAAAGCATGCGATAATGCCTGAAATGAGTCAATGGATCCCGGCGGGCACTCGAAGAACCAATTCATTGCCTCACTGTCCAGCGTTTCACTGAACAAGTGGCACAGGGTGGCGTCATCGAATCCCTTGTTGTTGGTAACCTTCTTGAAGGTGTCCATATGGACGAAGGGATCAGTCTTACCGCTGTAATGTGACATTTTAGGGGTCTTTGCATAAGCCGGTCTGACGGCTAGCAAGATTGCAGCGGTAAATGGTCCTGGCCTGGCCGCGAAAAGCGGGTTTGAAGCTGGTGCCGGGGTGCCCGACTCCGCCCGGATTAACCTTTGTTCCAACTGCTGCATCCTCTCCAATATTTGAGCGGTTGCGTCGCCGGCGGGGTCCAGGCGACCACTCCGCTGAGCTGATCCTCGCCCTAGAGCGGGCGGGTCTCCCCCTGTTCTCGCCCTAGGGCTCGAGCGGTGGGTGCGTAGTGATGACTCCGCTTCTTACTCCAACATTGGCTGGGGTGTGGGGGGTGGTCCCATTGCCGCTAGCTCTGGTGGGTGCAGCGGGACTTGCATATGTACGACCGGTGCTGGCATCAGTGCTCCCGTGCCGGGTCGGCTATGCCTGGTGCTTCGTGACTGTTCACTTCGTGCCGGGTTAGGAGTTGCTTCCAGCGCTTTCTTTAGCTCGTCAAAGCGGGACACAAGCGTGGCCACCTGTCTCTGGGCTTCGGCCTTTTCCTTGCGTTCTTGTTCACTTTCTCTGTTCGCCTTGTGAAGATCCGCCAGTGCCAGCTCGTACAGGGAGGCGAGGTCTTGGCCTGGCGGGCGGCTGCTACTTGGGTTTGTTTCACCGCCGGGGTTGACCGGGGTGGTGACTAACGCGCGGTTTACGCCTACCGCTGGGTTGGTGGGTTGGGGAATGGCGGATTGATCTGCCTGCTCTTCAGCGTTTCCCCCGCTGTCGTTAGTCATGGTGATTGTGGCGGGATGACCTTTTGTTCAAGGGTTCCCACAGACGGCGCCAATGTTAATGCTCAAGTCCGGCGGTAGCCGATTCCTTGCTTAACGCGGGTCCGGTGGGCGGACCGCTACTCCTAGGATTAGGTGATTCCTGTTACTGCAACACGATAGACAGGACGTCAGAGGGAGACCGCGTTGGGCGGTCTTCACTTCTCCGATGCCTAAGTCAGTCACTGTATGCGCAGCATAACAATAAATGAGTAGTAATTGCATAATTAATGAGGAGAGAGGAGAGGACCTTTTATAGGCGAGGAAGGGGTTGATCTTCTTCTTGTTTCCGATGTGGGACTGCTGTGCTTCGATTCCCAGCGTCAGGGGCTTCTGATGCTGCCACGCGCCGCGTCAGTGGTGATCTGGGGGCGGTCTGGGGCTCGAGCGGTAGCCCGCCTGGCCGTGACTTCGCAGGTCATTCCCTTGGTGAGATTCGGTACCTCCGGCGGTACAATGAGCGTGGTTCATTATAGCTAATTATGCTCGTTCTAGCGTATGTAGGTACAGAGGTAAAAGGCCTTACGGAGGAGTCATTAGTCGATCGCTTGGCTAAGCAATTCAACACTGTCGTCCCTGTCAACGAACACAAGCCCGATTTGGAACCTGACGTGGAGGAGACGGATATGACTGATATATCTTGTAACATGGTTTTCGTACTCCCCGCGAGGTATGCATTACCGGTCGCAGCTCAAGACTGCGTTGAAGAAGGAGAAAATAGTCTGCAGCCGTTGCAGATCACGTCGGCGGTCACGACACCTGTGGAAGAAGTTGTGCTCCTTGAGACAGGGGAGGCTCATAACACAGAGTTCTTCATGCGTTTCACTAAACCAACACCCGCTATGGTCCAACACATGAGACCCTTGTATATCACGGCCGATGTGAGCGGCACCAGAGTTAGCAAGATCATGGTTGACACCGGCGCGGCTGTTAATGTCATCACTACCAGAACCATGCACTTGCTCGGAATCAAGAGAGAGAAGATCCAGTCTACATCCCTTACACTCAAGAACTTCGCAGGGACCGTAACAAAAACCTTGGGACTTCTTTTCCTGCGCATCAAGGTTGGCCCAGCTGAGGGAGTTTATGCTTTCTTTGTAACAAATTGTTATGCGGCCTACAGTGCAATTTTGGGCCAAGATTGGATCCATAGGAGTTATTGTGTTCCGTCGACTCTTCATCAGGAGCTCGTAATGTGGAACCGGAAGACTGATAAAGCGGAGGTGATTAAAGCGGATCCTCGTCCATTCCCCGTTTCCGCAAACTATGTAGATGCCAGGTACTATTTGGAGCCCATCACTCCATTACAGGTCAGTGGCATCGACGACAAAGGCCGCCCCACAGGGGTGACGGCCTCTGAATTGGCACAGTGGGGGCTGACGCTAGCAAAAGAGGGCTTGGAAAGGCCTGACCACGCTGTGCCCAAACCCTTAAATGATTAATGGATTACGCCCTTCCAGAAGGAGGGATAGAGGCCTTCCACTCGCTATACGACAGACTGTCGTCGTACTTAGTGGAAAAAGAGGCCTATGAGCGGGTCGCGACCTTAGAGGTCGTCCATGAGGAACTCTCTGACCAGGAACAAGATGCTGAGGTCGATGTTCAGCTCGCCCCAGCGGCGTTGGATGACACACCTCCTAAGGTCAAAGATCCTACCGAGAAAATTAATCTTGGAACAGCAGATGAACCTATAGAAGTGGCCATCAGCGCTTACTTGGAGCCTAGCGAGAAACAGGGGCTCATTGAGTTATTACATGAATTCAAAGACTGCTTCACGCAGAAGTATGAGGATATGCCAGGCCTGTCATCGGACTTGGTGTGCCATCAATTACCAACACTCCCTGACAAGAAGCCTGTGAAACAAGAGCCGCGTCGAATGAACTCTGAGACCCAAATTCTCGTCAAAGAGGAAGTCGAGAAAATGCACAAGTCCGGCGTTATCAGGGTAGCCAAATACAATCAGTGGCTATCTAATATCATGCCAGTTCGCAAGAAGAAAGGCAAAATGAGGGTCTGCGTTGACTACAGAGACCTTAATGTCGCTACACCTAAAGATGTCTACCCTATGCCGGTCGCGGATATGTTAGTAGACGCTGTAGCGGGACATGAATTACTATCCTTCATGGACGGCACCGCGGGGTATCACCAGATTCCAGTCGCAGAAGAGGACAGACATAAAACCGCATTCCGTTGTCCCGGTTTCGCGGGCGTTTTTGAATACGTGGTTATGCCTTTTGGACTGAAGAATGCCGGAGCAACGTATTAGAGAGCCATGAACCTGATCTTCCACGACATACTGGGGAAGATTTTAGAGGTCTACATCGATGACGTAGTGGTGAAATCTCAGAAGAAGGATGACCACATCACCGATCTCAGGAAAGTGTTTGAGCGCATGCGCCAACACAAGCTCAAGATGAATCCAGCTAAATGCGTTTTTGGGGTTCGAGCGGGAGATTTTCTAGGGTTCGTTGTTCACCAGAGAGGCATCGAAGTCCCTGAAGACAAAGCGAGCGTGGTCATCAATGCTACCGCCCCACGAACAAACACTACACCAAAAACGTTAACATACTACACTTTTTGCACAACGAAAAAAAAAATGTGTTGTGTGATTAAGGAAAGTGCATCAGACAACATGTTTACTAGACTTACGTTGTATAAGGTGGTTAAAATTTTGAAGTTTTTATCTAGAAAGTTATTGCACAACGGTTACAAGAATAATCTGTTGTGTGAATAAAAAAAAAAGTTGCGGCAGATTTCCCTCCTAGATGGACTCAAATTTGGCTCCAAATTGTACCCTAGATGCCACTAAATTGGACAACAGTTTAGTTACTTGTGTTGTAGGAGTATACTTGCAAATCATCATACAATGGTTTTTAATGTGCCGTTGTGCAAATGAGTGGCAAAATTTGGAGAAGTCTCCCAAATGGCATTCATTCCCCCCAAAACGAGCAAATTCGGCTTCAATGTTTGTCATGCTTGTAAGTTCCTACAACATAGTGAACTATTTCTGTTGTGTGAATGAGAAATGCCTAGCTTGAGTGCCAAAATTGACATTTTGATTGCACATGGCGGGAAATTTTCATCTTTCGTTTCCTTAGCTATTAACAATTCAGACAACGTAAATGTATCTAACCGTTGTCTGAGTAATAAAGGGGGAAAAAAAACAAAGTTAATGATAAATGCCTTAGACAACTTGAGGGCACACCAACTTTCCCAGACCGTAAAGAAACCTCTCTCGTAAGGAAACCTTTCTCTCTCTGAAAACAACCCACCGCCCAGTTCTCCTTCTTCCTCTCCCCTCTCTTGTCAGATCTCGATCTTTTATCGGGATCCTTGGCTTGAGAGTGGGGGGGGGGGGGGGGGGGAGGCCTTAGATCTAGCATTCTTTTCTGTTTTTGTTGGTTTTATTTTCCGTCTTGCTTTTCTTTCAACCGGTTTCTCCATGTCTGCCGTCTTTGGTGGTTTTGTAGCTCGGAGTTCGTCTCTGTTCTGGTCTTGCCCCATTTTCTGTGGTTCCGACTTCCCAGATTCAATGATTTCCCCCCTTTTCATCTCCCTCTGTTCTGCTTGGTTTGGTTCTTCGGTTCTTCGGAGCCACTCTCTAAGTGGGATTTTCTCACTATCGCACAGGGTGATGCAACAAGATTCTGTGTACCTTCGGGTGCCTGTCTCTTCGATTTCACCTTCATCCGGTACTTCTTTCATCTGGTTTATCCGGTTGTTGTGTCTTTGGTTCTTTTGGCAGACGAGGTTCTTGATGCAGAGGAGGGTTCTGGTGATTTCTGGAGGTTTGAAGGCTGGTTTCATGGAATTTGGCATAGGTCTTGCTCGACCCATTGTCCTGAAATGCTCCTGTCGCTATTTGCTTCACGTTGGGTTCAAGTTTGGTTCGATTTGGGGGTTTTCCATTCTGCTGAAAAGGGGATTGAGTTGGGTTCGAGTTGAAGGAGGAGGAAAGGGGTCTCACGGGTTTAGGGATTGTTGCTCAATTCCTTTCGATTGGTGAGTTAAATTTGAGATTTCATTGCTCTTATTCATTGTCTTTGTTCATTGTCTTATTTTGTGGAGATGTTTGTCTTGTGAATTCAATATATATAGCAAGGTGGAGATGTTTATCCGTAACCAAAGATTTTACCAGCAATGCCATGGTTGTTCAAATGCAGGTCTTTGGCTACTCAGACCTACTTAGGTCTTTGGAAGCAAATCAAAGTCGCTCTAGCAGGAACTCATAGCTCTCTCAGCTCCAGCGTTTCTATCATCCCAAGTCCCACTATCCAGGTAACAATCACTGACATTTTCTTCAAAATTCAATTATCCCAAAAGGATTTATTGTGATTTTTTTTTTCTGAAAACCCTTTGTTTTTTGGTTTTTTTTTTCCCTGAAGTTTTCTTATCAGTTTAATTGAGCCATCATTCTAGTTGCCCGAGTCAGGTAATTTAATCTAAGAATCATTTCTCTCTGTTTTAATGCTAGGAACCTAGGAGGATTTGGTTATTTAGCCTAGCTATACTTACTCTCTGAAGCTTGTTGGGTTTTTGGTATTTTGGGTTTGTTGCTTTGGTTTCTGGGGAAGTGAAGGTTGCTCCATTACCTATAGTAGTGCTTCCATTGTTTATGATTCATTATACTTGAAGGTAGTTCAAAACTCCAACATATTCCATCCTCATACATATTTATTTTCTTTTCTTAAACCTAGGCTTAATGTCTTGTGTTTATGGAACAGGGACAGGAAGATTACAATAGACAAAGATCATTGAGCTATTGTGGGGCAAATGTGTTCATACTTGCATTCTCTCTAATTATTCTTGTTGGAACAAAGCTTGGTTAAACTCCACTTCCTTGCTTTACTTTTGCTTTGTATTACGTTACTTGTGATTACTTTCTTTACTTTAATTGCTCTAAATCATGGTACTTTTCAATTCCAGTATGATTTTACCTAGCTTGCAATGTTTTTTGTATTCTTTACCGATACTCTGGTAGGTTTTTCATCAATTAGTCTGATAGCTCCTCTCGACTTGCAGTTTGTATGAGGTCAGGCCTTCTCAAAATGATCTCGCGGAGCATATGCCTTTAATTAGGGAGGCTCTTAAATGTGAGGATTCTTTGGTAAAGTTCAAGGTTTGTCTATTTTCTTAGTATTATAATTGTTGCTTTCTCTACAACACTGAATCACTATCAGTTCCCAGATGATTTGCAATATATTTTATTTTCTTTTTCTTCAGCTCATTATCCAAAGTTTATGTTGGCTCCTGCTTATCTAAATTGAATGTAATGATTTTTTCTATTCTACCTGATTAAGAGTGTAATGATTTTTTCTTTTTCTTTTGGGTGTGGTTTTTTGCCTGATTTGCATGTAGTTTGCTCTGAGAGGGCATGAAGCAGATCTGTATATGAACAACAAATTTAGACACACTGGGACAAGATGGAAAAGAGGTACATATTTCTGTGAGAAAGAGAACATAAATTTCTTTTTCAGGAGATAAATTTATATGATGTTAGTCTTTGATGTTTTCACTGATGATCAAGTTGGTATTTGTGGGAATCTGATGTTGTTTTTTTCTTCTCTCAATATTTCTGATTGAAATTCTTTCTGGGATTTCTAATGTGTAGTTAATTTAGGGTCCTGTATTTGTTTTCAGCTGACCAATGGAAGATTCGTCTTCAGCTGACTAAGCCTGTTACTTAGCCTCCATTGTTATGGGGAGTAGTTTGCGGAGCTGCTGCCTCTGGTATGCTCTTTGCTTCTTCCTGATGGCCCTGTATTTGCATGTTTATAATTATGTTGTAGTTTAGTTTGACAATTGCAAATAAATAAAGCATTTGTTTCAGATATATGATATAGTAAGGTACAGACTGCATCGTATGAGGACTAAATAAAAGATGAATTGGAGGACAAGAACACAGTTCAAGAATATGTATGTTCCAACTGTGGGAAAAGGTTTCAACTGTCCTCATAATATATATTGTTGCATATACAAGTACCAAATGAAAGGCAAGTTCTATTAGTGCCCTTTAATTTGGTGGCTTAATTACCTTTTGACAATGTTGTATGTAAGACATCTAATTTATTTGATGAAGTCAAAAGAACCTTTTGTTTATTTTTGTTTAGGGTAAATAGATTGATGAGGCCTTTTTTTGAGTGTTAGCTGCTCCACTTCATGTTAAATGCATTTTTCTTCTTCATGTTCATATTCGTTGATTAATAAGTCATGGCAAACTTTATCAAACAGAACACTATGCCTCCCTATGTTTGTGTTTTTTCATGTTCAAACTGGACTAATGGTTTGTCTGCTTAATACTGATGGTGGTGATTTCATCAACTATCAGGGTTTTGGTAAATTGGACATAACCTCTTACCATCAAATATGGGATCTAAAAATTGGTTCAAGGTATCAAGCCTCCAAAGTTTGGCAGTTCAAAACGAGTAAAGGTACAAAGCCTCCAAATTTGTAATCAAATGTTGTAGCTTTTGTTAAGCAATGTCATGCAACTACATTCGGAACTGTAAAATTTACATTGTTTATGTATGCAAGTCTAAAATGCTTCTGTCTAAATTTGAAGCGGAGTGTCAATCTTACACATCATCCAGTTTTTAGTGTTGGCCAGATATCGTACTGAAGTGAGCACAGAAGCCTATCTTTTACTTCAAGATCGAGAGGAAATTGATTTTAGGATTTAGTAGGAGCTTGAATGAAGTTCATAAAGGTTTAGAGTTCTAATTTATGTTCAAACTATCTTGCTCAGCTTCAATTACTTTACATATCCAATATGCAAGTAAACTAGTAAACTAACATTTCTTGCATTGTAATTGCTACTTTATTACGTATAAAATCTAGGAAGAAAAAAACCCCGCAGCATCGCGCGGGCCTAAGCACTAGTCAATGTATGATGATTGGTACATGCTATCGTTCAATGTTATTCTTACCTCATTGCCTGTGTGTTGCATTCTGCTTTTTTCTCCTTATATATTTCTTAGTTTGATTTTACGCAGGCTGAGGCTGCTGCTTCCAAGAATACTTTGACCATGATAAAGTCCTCTTCACCATCTCAGCCCAATCGTGGATCACATATCTCTAAAGAGCTGGTCAAGGCACATCAATACCGAGCTATTTATTTGACTTTTCACTTGTTCATTCATTTGCTTGTGTTTAGGGTATTCCTCCTTATATATTTCTTGTGTAAAATGTTGGTTTCAATGATTGGGAAATGCACCCCTTTTGCTTTTGAAGTTTAAAGTATTGGTTAGATGATCATTTGATGGGTTGCAATGTTTGTTTTTGATGAAGAGTACTTTATTTTGTAAATGGACCAAATGAATGCACAATCTAATTCAGGAATGGGATGTTCAAATGATCACACAATAGATTATATTTAATGATCACTGCCTGTCGTCTAAATGGTCAAAAATGGGACAAAAACACATTGCAATCAATCATATCACACATCGGTTTTTAACGAATTAGTGTCTTCTGATTTATACTCAGACAACAGAATTAATTGAACTCTGTTGTTGTAAAAGTTAATCACACAACACAGAATCAATTGAACTCTGTTGTCCTAAAGTTAATCACACAACAGATATAGTCCAAGAACTGAAGTTTGAAGATCAATCAGACAACAGACAAAATAAAAAAATGTTGTCTGACACGCTTAACATACAACAGCTTAAAACTGGCACTGTTGTCTGAAGACAGCACCTCAACTGCTGCGCAGCTGCGCTTGGCATCTGCCGAGCCATCTGCCGAGCTATCACACAACAGTTATAACACAAACCTGTTGTCTGTGAGTTTATCACACAACTGTGTTCCACCGTTGTCTGATTTTTCATCAGACAACGGCTCACTCTACAACGGTGGGACTCCAAATCCCACATCGGTTTTCTGCCGTTGTCTGATAAGATTTTTGGTGTAGTGAAAAAAGGAGTTGCAACGCTTGCTGGGTAAGATCAACTTTCTGAGACGTTTCATCTCTAACTCTGCAGGTAAAATCCAGCCCTTCTCCCCATTGCTGAAACTACAGGGACAGGCTGAGTTCGTGTGGGAGCCTAAACATCAAGAGGCTTTCGGCAGAATCAAGACCTACCTCGCGAGTCCGCCCGTCCTAGTTCCACCTAGAACTGGAATTCCGCTGAAGTTATACATTTCAGCATCTGAGGCTTCCATTGGCAGCCTGCTCGCTCAGGATGATGAAGGAGGTATCGAGCACGCCATATTTTACCTCAGCCGGACACTGACAGATTGTGAGACGAGGTACACCCCTATGGAGAAACTGTGTCTGACTTTGTATTTTTCAGCGTGCAAGTTGCGGCACTACATGTTATCCTTTACTACCTGCATCATCGCTCAAACGGATCTAGTCAAATACATGTTATCACTGCCTATTTTGAGAGGCCGCATCGGCAAATGGGTCCTGACCCTTTCAGAATTTTCGCTACAATACGTCCCTCAGAAAGCCGTTAAGGGGCAGGCCATTACAGATTTTCTGGCACATCATCCTACGTTGGAGATTCCCATGGTAAAGGAGTTGGAAATAGCGTCGGTCACTATGACACGGCCAGATTTGGCGCGCATCCCAGAATACGCAGTTTGGTACCAGGCCACAGTCGCCTTGCAGCCCTGGGTATTGTTCTTTGATGGCTCTAGAACCGAAACATTGGCCGGAGCAGGGATTGTTCTGGAGAATCCAACTGGCGATCGTTTCTCTTACTCTTTCCAATTAGAATTCAAATGCACGAACAATCAGGCCGAGTACGAAGCTCTTATTATCGGGCTCGAAGTCTTACTAGAAATGGGTGTAAGAGACGTTCAGATCCGCGGCGATTCTCAGCTCGTTATAAACCAGCTTCAAAACGTATATCGATGTGCAAGTTGGCTGCTCATGCCGTATTTGAATCGTGCCATTGAGCTTCTGGATCAGTTTATCGATGTCGAATTGGAGCATATTCCCCGCGAGCGCAATTTCGCTGCCAATGAGCTCGCTCAACTGGCCACGGGCATTACATTGAAGTATGGAGTTCGCGAGCGTCTTCTGAAGGTTGAGCGTCGCACACTGCCCTCATGGCTCGCACGGCCTGATCCGCCAGATGATCCAGTGGTCGCGATGCTAGAACCTATAGATGTGGATTGGCGCATCCCACTGGTTGCTTACCTCAAGCGCCCAGACCCCACCGCTGACAGAAAGATTCGCTTTCTCGCACTAAATTATCTCCTCAGGGGTGACGAGTTGCGACGCCGTGGGGAAGATGGCATGGACTTTCGGTGTGTCTATGGTCGCGAAGCTAAACGATTAATGCGTGAAGTGCATACAGGGATATGTGGAGCTCATCAGGCGGGACCCAAGATGTGATGGCTTATTAGGCGACATGGTTATTACTGGCCTAGCATTCTAAAGGATTGTATTGCATTCGCCAAAGGATGCGCAGATTGTCAAGCACATGGTCCAGTCCAGCATGTTCCTAACATTCCTATGCAACCTATCATCAAGCCTTGGCCTGCGCGAGGCTGGGCACTGGACTTGATTGGAATGATCCATCCCCACTCGTCTCTCCAACATAAGTTCATCATCATCGCCACTGACTTCTTCACCAAATGGGTTGAAGCGGAGCCATTAAAGGAGGCCTCCGGCAGCACCATTCGCCAGTTTATTTTTCGTAACATTCTCTGTAGGTTTGGTGTCCCTGAGGTGCTCGTTTCAGACCGGGGGGCAGCGTTCATGGGAGGTCCCGTCGAGCAACTAGTCACGGATTTCGGCATCCAGTTCGTCCACAGTACCCCGTATTACGCTCAGTCCAACGGTCAAGCGGAGGCTAGCAACAAGATAATTATTACCCTACTAAAGAAAATGCTGGCAGAGAACCCTCGCCAATGGCACGATACTTTGTACGATACACTTTGGGCTTATCGCACTTCTAAGAGGAGTCCCACCGCGACGACACCGTATGCCCTTATGTTTGGCCACGACGCTGTGCTACCCTTGGAGATTAATGTTCATTCCTTACGCGTCCAAGAGCAACATCATTTGATCGGAGAAGACTACGTCCAGGCAATGTGGCAGGAACACGAAGATTTAAGCGAGCAGCGGTTAGCGGCTTTGGATAATCTGGTCATGGAAAAGCAGCGTATCGCTCACGCCTATGATAAGCGGACGCGTGGTCGTAGTTATAAAGAAGGGGAGCTTGTTTGGAAAGCCGTTTTACCCCTTGGCGAAAAGTTAACAGGCCGCGGTAAATGGACCCCGCGATGGGAAGGGCCCTTTGTCGTTCACCGGATTTTGGAGCGCGGGGCTTTTCACCTCAAGGACATCGATGGGGACATCCATCGCAACCCCATCAACGGGCGATTCTTGAAGAAATATTACCCTAGTGTTTGGGAGTTCGAAGATCCATCGGACTAACATTTTGTCCCAGATATGGGGGCAATCATAATGTTCCTCGGCTCACACCACCTTTACGTTCAGGCCTTCATCTCGAGTATTTGCTTCGCCTACGAACACTAGGGGGCAACACTATACATTTCCAGGCCTGCTCTAGAGGCCTTATTTTCGATCTTATTTTCGATTAATTTCTTGATTAATTTCCAGGCCTGCTCTTGAGGCTTTATGTTGGAATAATTTCCTGGAATAATTTCCAACTTTGATTGTATTGGGGGCCTATACAAGAGGCCTTATTTTACAACAATAACTTTGAACTATAAAAACATTCATTCATAAAGTGGCTTTGCGGCCAAAAGCAGTACAGATAGAAACATTTACATTTGCAATTATAAGGCCAAAAGTGGCTTAAAGAATCATAAGGATTTCAGATCTTCTAAGAGTTTCTGGATCTTGCGGTGGCAAGGAGGACATGGGCAGTACCGCTGGCACTCTTCTTCTCTTCACCCAGATCCTCCTCCGATCTGAGTCGCAGCTGCTCTCATTTGTACCGGAGGAAGAGGGAAGGAAATAATCCATCCCAACCCTTCTAGTTGGTTGTCCTCCGGGATGGAGTTGGTATCCAGAGCGAGCGCGACCCACAACCACATCTACCTCCAGGGGAAAAACAGAAGTCTCGTAGTCAGGCCCTGGAGGTAGACTGCGAAAGAAGAATAGTCGGCCTCAACGTGGCCTTCCGTCCTTCTTCCCCATGCTCCACGAGAACAGTATGAGAAGAGGGACCCCTCAGAATAGGGTTCTGCCGCGTTAGGAGCGTGACATGTTCTTCAGTTTAACTGAGACTGGCAAGTTCATCCAGATTTTCAGAAACCGAAGACATGCCACTGGACCTGAGATTAGGCCATGAGGCCTACCCAGGTCTTGAGATTAAGCCATGAAGCCTATGAATATGTGGCTAAGGGTGAGATCATGGGAAGAGGATTTTAGAAACTGAAGGAAGAGCAGCAAAGCTCGTGAGGTTATCTCTGGAGAAGACATGATGGCTTGGTTGCTTATTCTCCCTAGTACAGGTATTTATAGTACCAGTCGTAGTGATCCCAACCGCGCAATGGGCAGTTGAAGTACTCTCAACGCCATCAATGAGAGAATCAATGGAATTGAATGCCAGAATCTCGGAAATGAAAAGATTTGAAAACGCGTGGGAAGCGGGGCAGACTTCAAGAAAGTAACCGCCCAAATTGGGGTTATCTTTTCAACAGTTTCGAGGTCAGTAACTACCGGAGTTAAAGTAATATTTGGGCCAAGTAAAGTGGGCTAAATATATACTAGATAAATATAATATTGTTCATACAAATCGGGCCTAACAGGGGCCTAGAGTTTTCGGCCCGCATGGGTCAAGCGAAGTCATCCAGACGAAAACTGGCGTCGGCAGTAGCTCGCTCCGCTTGTCTGGCTGCTTCGCGAGCATGAGCTAAATTTTGAGACATCGCTTCGAAAGCTGCTAAGGGTTGCTCTAACAGAGGTTCCTCATGCTCAAGCCGGGCCGTCACCGCAGTCAATTGGGCTTGCAGGTCCCGGATTTGTGTCCGAAGATGATTCTGCGTGATGCGCAAGTCTCTGACAAGGACGGCTCTATCGCCCAAGAAATCACGAGATGTCTCCGTTTGGTGTGCAAGGCCCCGATAGTGGACCTGGGCTTGCCTCGCTTGTGCGGTAGCGTTCGTTCGTTCATTAATCCGCTCAGGAAGGTTTTGTAACAGCTCATATATCTCGGTGAACTCAGCCTCAGTAATGGTTCGCTCGCGGCGAAGAACCATCAAGTATTCCTAAGCTCTGGCAGGCGCACCTGGCAACAAGATGTCAAGACCTAGAAGTCGCTGCAACCCATCCCTTGCTTCATCTATGACTCCTGGAGGGGCCACTTCGAGTACGCGAACAAGTCTCTCCAGCCAAGAAGGGGGTTCGGAAGTTGGAGCAGGAGCATCAATATCAGCAGCAGCAGTAGGGGCCTCTTGGGGCTCTGTAACAGGGACCGTTTCTGGCTCCGGTTCGACATTTGCTCCTTCTCCCACTTCAGGGACATGGGGGGCAGGATCCTGGACCACCACATCTCCACCGACTGGGTCTGCCAGATCAGCGACAGGCACCTCTGCAGCGGTTGCTGTTTCCCCGACAGGATCAGGACTCTGTGGTTAAGAAGGACTTTTTAGAGTGCACAGAAAATAAAACAGACTAAGGCCTTCGGTTCAAAGTGTACCTCTACAGCCAGGGGCTCATGCAGAATTGCTATCGGCGCAGGCTCTTGAGTTGCTTCGTTAGGGAGGGGATCAAGCGCTACCTGCATTAAAGGTTGTGCAGTGATCGGTTCCTCAGGCGGCAAGTTTGAAGGGGCTATTCCTTCGTCCAGCTCGGGCGAGCTGTCGACTATAACCTGCACCGGAATCAAAGCCAAATGCACATCGCTGGCGTTGCTGGCGGGAGGTGGGAGATTACTAGAATCCGTGGTTGTTTGGGCCCGCGGGGCAGTTGTTCCTTCACCAGCAGCGGAAGAGCCTTCCCCAGTGTGTCCGGAGGGCCGGCGACGGATCTGCGAGTGAAACAGTTATAGGAGTTAGACTAAAAGATAGATAACGGCTAGTATGTTTTTTTTTCTATCTCTTACCAGTCGATCAGCGAGTGGTTCATCCTCTTCCCATGGGTCAGTGCGAGGGTCTGAGCGGTTGCGCTTGCGGGCCAGAGCAGCCGCGATCTGCCAAAATTGCAAAGTTAGACTTGATTCATCAGAGGCATGATCCTGAGAGTAGAGAGTTCTTACAGTTTGCGGATTATCATCGTCGGAAGAAGATTCCTCAGCTTCAGGTTCGGTGAGCACCGCTTTCTGCTTTCCAAACTGGCCAGCGGCTGGGGAAGTACGGATTGTGCGGGCACCAGAGCATGGCGTAGTTCCCTGACATAGCGAGGGGTGAGTAGAAAGAAAATAAAAAAAAATTGCAGAGGATAAGGTTCAGATACTTACCTCCGGAGGGGGTTCGCGGATTACAATACCAGCCTGTGCCGGGCGAGGAACTCGCGTCGGTTGTGTCGCCGGAAGAGGTTGGGACCGTGTCGCATCCTCGGGAAAGCGAGCGAGCACTTCAACATCGATAGGATAGGGGTTTTTCAGTTCTCCAAAGAGGGCTGCGAAGAGTTCGTCGTCTTACTGAGTCCAGCAATTAACTAAAACCTCCGCCCACCAGTCTTCGTATCCTTCTTCAGCCCCGTCCACAGCATCAATAACTTGGGCCCAGTCAGGAAGATCAACGAGCGCAAGCATACTTTGCGTCGGCACCGATCCAATGGGGGGCCCGAATCTACGCCAGGAAGTGTTGTAGTTCCAGGCGTTGTATAGAGGGAATGGCACCAATTGGACAAGGCCAAATTGGCGAGCGAAATGATTGGGAGCGTAGAGCTCATAGCTAAGTTCCTCGGCAGCGATCCTGATGTCTGAACAGGAGATTGCGCGACGAAAAGCCAAGCGTGCGCGATCAGTGTAGCGAGGATTGCCAGGAAGAAAGCCATATTCGAGTAAAGAGGGGCATTTTCTACCCAAAATTATGTCGCAGTATGGCATCTCGTTCAAAAGGTACAGATAAGAAAAACACTCGGAGTAAGGGGGGGATGAATACCTCCCCTCGCGGCAGAACCACCGACCCAAAAGTTGGTCGGCCGGTGGGAGTAACGGGATGTCATCACGACGGAAGAACGGGAAATAAGTTTGGATCCAGAAATCCAAAATCCAAAAGGGGCCAGACATGCTAGTCTCAAATGGATGCATGGTGGCCTGGTATAGCATGCGGTAAAGGGCTCCTAATACTGGCTGCCTGAGTCCGATATTGAGGCCGTTGTAGAGGGTCGTCGCTAGAATAGTCCAAGTACCAGTGGGCTTGCAGGAGGAGGTGCAGAATATGAACTTACAGAGCCAATACTCCAGAAAAGCGATTCCGCCGGTCGCATTATGTTCCCAGCTATAATACGCCAGCCATCGCGGGTAAGAGCCACTGTGGGCACTGCGACCGTGTTGGGCCATGGTCGAAGTAAAGTTGACAAAATCAAATTGACCATGCACATAGGGTTCGCCATCGATGGGCAAGCCAGTGATGGCGAAAACATCCAACAGAGTAACACTCATTTGACCAAATCTAAAGTCAAATGTGTTGGTGGCGGTATTCCAGAAACAAAGGAAAGCAGCGAGTGGCAAGCGATTGCCGCCGCGAGGAAGATTAAAACATAGATCGATAGTATGAGTGATACCTGCTGCGTTCCAACGAGCCAGATCCCTCGCCCGCGCTGCGCGATACCAAGAAGTCTCTGCTGCACTGATGGAGGACGGCCAATGTCCTATTTTGGCTCGATGATTCTGGACGCCCCAACTACTAAAATCTCCAGGGGTCCTTCGGAGGACTGCAATGGGTCGACGGACTGGTAGGCCATAGAGAGCGATAGCGTCGTCAGGAATAGCATCTCGTGGCGCTGGACCCAGTCCGGTTTGGTGGTCGGAGAATCGAAGGAGCAGGGGTCGATGGATAGATGTGTGGAGATGAATGCGGGTACTAATGTTGGTTCCCCAAGTATGGGCAACCTTTTCGTTCAACTCTTCCTCTTGATCGATGATTATTTTCTTTGGGGGAGCCATTTCTGGGTTTCTGCGAAGGAGGTAATGGACGAAATGGATTTTTTTGGGCTTAAGAGACTGGAGGGGTTTCTGACGTGACAGGTCTAGCGGCTGTGGGTTTAAATAAGGATTTTTGTGAGGGAAACGATACGACAGAAAGGCGTTTTTGCAAACGAAAGGACGCAACCTTCATTAATGACATCGTTTCAAGCGATCGGCGCGTCGTTTTAGTCCCCTTCAAGCAGTCACATCTTCGTGAGCCTGCTTTCGGGGCCTGGGGGGCAATGTTTGAGCCCAAAAGTAATTTTGGCAAGATCTTTTAGTGGATTTAGCATAGCGGGCCGATACCTGCGGCCCAAAAATAAGCCTACTTGGGTTTGGGTTACAGCTTCGCCCATTCCGTAATCCAGAAGGAAAACGAAACCTTATTGGAGTCAAGTAGCAGAGATTGAATAGGAATCTTCAATCAATAATCCTTCGGTAGCAAGGAACAGTCGAAGACCTAGGTATAAATACTAGGGTTCAAGGACACAAAGGGGACCTCTCTCTCTCAACTCAACTAATCCCAGCGATTACAAAGCCTCCCCGGAGCAAACCTTCAACCTCGTTGAAACCCGGTGACCGCGCGCCAGTCCTAGTCTCTCCAAGAGCCGACTGTCAGCATCACCAGATCAACCCGGCGACCGTGCTTCCAGTCCTAGTCTCCTCGCGAGCCGACTGCCAGTGCTACTGCCACCGACACAACCAGCGAAGCAAGGGTAACGCCCTCGCAACCCAGCGAAGCTAAAGTCACGCTTTAGCAAAACCCGTGCTTTCTCACAACTTCCCAGTGATTGCTCTGCTTAGTCTACAACACTAAGTATCGATACAGTGAACGCGAAGAGATCACACCCAAAGTCCTTATCCGTAAGGCAGAAGTCCTTTCCCGAAAGGCTAGAGAAGAACCCTGTGGTGAGGTTGGTGCTCTCCTCACCCACAGCGCTTGAAGAAGAAGTCAGGTCAAGGGACTACCCCGACGACTGCACCCCACGGTGCTGGCACGCCTGCGCAATCACACGCTCAAAAAAGACAGTTTGCACCCCTACCGGATTTTCGCGTCAAACAAACTGCACAACAAAAGGTCTAGCAACAAATTAATGTTTCATTCATTAGAAACAGCAACACTAATTAATCAAAGGCGCAAAAGTTGATGAGGTTAATGGACCATCAATTGCGTCTCATATGATCTGCTTTGCACATAATAATGTATCAAAGAGGAGAAGACATTCATCCTGAAACAACTAACAAAAAAGATGAAGGAATATCAATATATCTCAGTAGAAGTTTCACCTGACCAACCGCACAAGCGGTTACTATTCTCCGATCATTCGTGACAGGCATTATCTTTGTCTGAGATACCATCTTCAAGTGTCCAGAATCATAAGAGAGTCTTCTAGTTTTAGTTTCCCAGTTCCAAAATATGACTTGTTTATCATAAGACCCTGACACAAGGAGGTCACCAATGGAGTTGAATTCTATGGAGCTTACATAATCGTTATGCCCCTTTAATTCCCCATACATATCTAATTGCTTTAAGATGCTCTGCACAGTGCACACACAAAAAAAAAATGTTAAATTTGTGTAACTTGACTATTCGTAATGATCAGTGGCAGACTGTCCGTTCCTATGCTGGCCTTAGACTAGTAGTCTACCATGTGTTGACGCGTTAATGGATATGAGATTACAACACTAGGCTTTTATTTTAGGCATATATTTAGCTGTTAACGCAAGTTTTTAACTGGTTTGGAAAAAGAAAAAAGAAAAAAAGAAAGAAAAGAACCTGGTTAGCAGAGAACTGACGAGCAAAGCGTCTGGGTCGCCGTAGGCCCGTCTCTCGGTTGCAAATATCGAAGAAGCCATTAGTGATTTGCATTTTGTCACAGTGAAGTTAGAAGCATACGTAGGTACAGAGAGAAAGGAGGGTTTCGCGGGAAGAGATAATCGAATGACTAAACTTCGGCTGTTGGATTGTTCAAATGCAAACCATAAAAATAAAAATTACGGTTGTTGGGAAGGACACAGAGTTAAGAGTCTTACATGGAGAAGGATACACACAATCTAACATGGAATCAAAATTTCGTCTGTGAACGGATTGTGCCGCCAAATACTTGACGTCAAAGTGCGACTCGACTCTTTTTTATCTTTTTTGGAAGATTTTTGACGACGAAACTTTCGTTGCTGCTTAGAGGATTTTCTTAATGAACCATTTGTCAGAAAAATGCATTTTTTTTATTTTTTATTTTTTGTATGGGACACTTTTACTGCCCACATTGTGCTGACAAAATATTTATCAGCAGAATGTCTCGCTTTTTATTTATTTTTAATTTTTATTTGATGATTTTTTTCCTATGAGATTCTCGTTGTTTAAAAGATTTTTCATGCTAGTAAATTTTTGAAAGAAGAAAGTAACTTTCTTGTGAGTCACAATTCAGAAAAGAATGCGGCTATTGCCACCATACTAATTATTTTGTTCATCGGTTCACTCTACAAGTTTATGATTTATGAAAATACTAAAATTGCCTAATATAAAATTACAATAAGAACAATATCTTATTAAAAATTACAATTAGTTTTCTTATTACCCCTACAAAATATGTATTTAAACTTCATTCTTAATCTTTTAATTCATCTGTAAACCCAGTAAGACTTCATGAAATTGATTGAAAGAGACAAGGAGGAAGCCAAAAACAACTGAGAGAGATGTGGAGGAAGTCAAATAGAAAAAGAATTCAAGTTAAACCTTATATTGGAAAAAGGTAGTTTGGATACTGCAAATAGGTGAACAAAGTAAACATGAAATTAAAAAAATGTGTAGGGTGAGAACTGAGAAGAGAATGTAAGGTGAACAAAATAATTAGTAAGGTGGCAATAACTGCACCCTTCAAAAAATAAAAAATAGTTTTTGATCGTTGTTATGAAGAGGCACTAGATTATTAGAAGATTAAGCCCCGTTCTCTCTC